>NC_050586.1:377500-397500 GCF_013368585.1 Megalops cyprinoides
TTTACAGGGGACAGAAAATTGGGGTCTACATAATTAGATTATTGCTGTAGCCTGCGCCACTGGCAAAATAATGATTTTCTCATTCTTTAAATGTTGCCACATAAGAGAAACAACATAGTACATACATAGTATTACCTAAACCCAGAGCCTTCTAAATGTGTCTATAGTGGTTACATCTCACACATTCTGCTACAGTTGGTCAGTATACTCATTGAAAAAGTAATTCAAGTGTCAACGCAAATCTTAAAACAACGCCTACCAAATGTGATCTTGTTCCGGGCATAGAGCAAATAAGGTAAACCTTAATTGGTAATTTGCAGTACAGGAAAACTATTTATGTTTCCTCCAAGCGGAAACTCTACCTGAATATCAGATTCGAAACATGCGAGGACAGCACATCAGCAGCGGCGCTACCGCTGTGACTCACTCAGGGAACCCTGAGCATGACGATACCTGCTCTCCGTCCCTCTCCCCGGTATACCATCCGGGTCGTGAAACACAGTGCTGTGGATACTGCTTCAACCGTACTAACGACGCGTAACTTCTGCTGTATGAATCCACTTCTGTTCCACAGTAAGATGCATTATCATAGCAATGTTGCATATGCGTGTGTACAGGAGGGGTGGACCTTGCCCGTAAGTTCTGCTCAATGACCTGCTGTTCAGGGTACAGTGGGTACGATTAGCACATGCATGTTGAATTTTATTGAGTTTTACTCAGAGCATCTGTAGCCATATTCAATTTGTCAATATGTTTTATTCGATTTCCTGTCTATAATGCTGTACGTGATGAAATCTTGTGTTTTGTTCAGCGCATGCACCCGGGTAATACATTCAGTAGGGCCAATGTTTTACACATGCAGTGGGTGCGTGCTTTCGTTTTCCCTCACTTAGACAGAGAAAAGCTGTAAATAGCGTAGGCTTTACCATATAGTCCGGAGGCTCCCTCACGTCGTCCGTAGTTATGGCGAGCAGGAGAATGGCTAGGATCCCGAGGAGGAGGAGAGAGACGGGGGCGATGATCTGACAGCGCTGCTTGGCCATGTGTGCTGAAATGGTGTGATCCAGAGGTAGCGCGAGTGCGGCAAGTGCGGGCGGCTTTAAGGCACTCCTGCGCAAGCGGCGCGTCGCGCACGGCGCGTCCTCATCGCGATGGGCTTGGCTTCGCTGCACAGGGTATTTAAACACGGAGCGCTTTTCCGCGCACCGCTTTTTTCTTCTGCTGTATTTTCCAGGCCTGGAAAGTCATTTTAAGTCATTTCAAGATCGTAATAGCTGCTCTTATATTTGAAAGGCGTCTAGTGTTACTGTAATGAAATATTCAGAACCTGCCCACCTGGTAAAAAGGTATGTAACATAAGAGTTACATGGGCAAGGGATTCGTTTGTTTATGCTGAAGAGAAAGGAGAGGAGATGGAGTGCAGGAGAAAGTGAGAGTCCTAGTTTGTCTGGCAAAGAAATTCATAAAGCATGGCTTTGCTGCACTGGACAAGCGATCTGTCACTGGGAGCCTCTTGTCATCTCAAGACCTCCTGCGATGCTCTTTTGGCCGGCCTACCTGCATGCGCTATTAAGCCTCTGTAGTTGATACAGAATGCGGCTGCATGTCAGGTTTTCAACCAAACAAGAAGGCCTCATGTAACACTTCTCTTGATCTTGCTCCACTTGCTACCTGTAGCTGCATGTATCATGTTTAAGGCCTTGATACTTGCATACAGGACAACCAACAAAACTGCACCTACCTACCTGACACACACAGCACAGACCTTTCACTTCCTCCCTGTCCCTCTGAGAGTGGTTTCTGTGTGTGTGAGAGTGGTTTCTGTGTGTGTGAGAGAGAGTGGTTTCTGTGTGTGTGAGAGTGGTTTCTGTGTGGTGTGTGAGAGTGGTTTCTGTGTGGTGTGTGAGAGAGTGGTTTCTGTGTGTGAGAGTGGTTTCTGTGTGTGTGAGAGTGGTTTCTGTGTGAGAGAGTGGTTTCTGTGTGTGTGAGAGTGGTTTCTGTGTGAGAGAGTGGTTTCTGTGTGTGAGAGCGGTTTCTGTGTATGAGAGTGGTTTCTGTGTGTGAGAGTGGTTTCTGTGTGTGAGAGTGGTTTCTGTGTGCATGAGAGTGGTTTCTGTGTGTGAGAGTGGTTTCTGTGTGTGAGAGTGGTTTCTGTGTGTGTGAGAGTGGTTTCTGTGTGTGTGAGAGAGTGGTTTCTGTGTGTGTGTGAGAGTGGTTTCTGTGTGTGAGAGAGAGTGGTTTCTGTGTGTGAGAGAGTGGTGAGAGTGGTTTCTGTGTGTGTGAGAGTGGTTTCTGTGTGTGTGTGAGAGTGGTTTCTGTGTGTGTGAGAGTGGTTTCTGTGTGTGTGAGAGTGGTTTCTCTGTGTGAGAGTGGTTTCTGTGTGTGTGAGAGTAGTTTCTGTGTGTGAGAGTGGTTTCTGTGTGTGTGAGAGAGGTTTCTGTGTGTGTGAGAGTGGTTTCTGTGTGTGTGTGAGAGTGGTTTCTGTGTGTGTGAGAGTGGTGAGAGTGGTTTCTGTGTGTGTGAGAGTGGTTTCTGTGTGTGTGTGAGAGTGGTTTCTGTGTGTGTGAGAGTGGTTTCTGTGTGTGTGAGAGTGGTTTCTCTGTGTGAGAGTGGTTTCTGTGTGTGTGAGAGTAGTTTCTGTGTGTGAGAGTGGTTTCTGTGTGTGTGAGAGAGGTTTCTGTGTGTGTGAGAGTGGCTTCTGTGTGTGTGAGAGTAGTTTCTGTGTGTGAGAGTGGTTTCTGTGTGTGTGAGAGAGGTTTCTGTGTGTGTGAGAGTGGTTTCTGTGTGCTGTAGCAGTTTCTGTGTGTTCCAGTGTGTTCATCTTGTTGCGGAGGCTATAGACAGCCTGAGGACAGACACATTGTACATTACATTTCTATCTCTTACAGTGGCTGTATCTGCAGTGTGGCTGTGAGAGCACTCTGCCTCTGCCCCACAGCACCTGCCTGCATGGTTCATCTGTCATGCATCATCTCAGTTGCACTATTTTTTGCAATAAAGATCAGTGGGCATGGGAACAGCTTGGGTTTGCATCTGTAGGGCCTTGTGGTGCACAAAGCCTGACTGTCCTTTGCACGAGTGCAAGCTGGACAGACCAAGCTCACGCAAGCTTGGTAGTACAGGCTGACACACACGCACACACACATACACGCACACACAGACACACACACGCGCATGCACACACACACGCACACACACACACACATACACACACACATACAGGTGCGGTATACATATTGTTTAACAAACTGGTTTCTTTGCTCACAGTCTCACAGTCTCCTTTCTCTCTGGTCTTTAAACCTTACTTTGATCCTGTGGTTAAGTGCACCTTAAAAACTCAGCTCACATTACAGTACAGTGGCCTTTCTGTTAAATGACAAAAGTCTTGGGCTGCATGAATTAGTCAGACCACATTTTCTTTATGACACCAACTATTTTTAATATTACTGTACTTTGAAATCTGAGACAGCAGACAGCAGTAAAGCAAAGCTGGCTTCAGAAGCTGTGCATTATTTAGGTGCAGGAGAGAAGTCATGGGGGATTCTGAGGAAGGAGTGAGCATTCAGAGGCACCGGGCTGTCCTGCAACAGGAATCTTTCCCACCACAGCCCTCATATGTCGGCCCAGAGACAACACTGAGAGAACGGAGGGTGAAATGATCACATTATAGTATTTTTAGGAGTGATATCAATGGTATCAACATGAATGTCTTTGGAGCAGATAGCAGGATAATGAATGCCATTCTCATGTCTAACTCTGATAATGATTTATTTATTAGACGTAGCTCTTGCTGGGTGAGCCCTCATATGTTGGCTTCCATTCAGAGCGGGAGACTCCTCTCTTTTTGTCCGCAGGCTGAGGGGAAACTGTGACGGAGAATGCCACTGTCTCACTCCGTCGGGAACAGAGCCGCCATTGTCCGGCTGCGGGTCTCCATCCTCACTCCGATCAGACGCCTGTCCTCACAGGCCCCCCGTCAGACACACACTCCTGCCCCCAGGCATTCAGAGAGGCCCACAGCGGAGACCAATCCTCCCACACACACGCACACACACGCACACACACTCACTCACACACACACACACGCACACAGATGGACGCATGCACGCACACTCACACACACACACACACACACACATACAGACATACACACGCATGCACACACATGCACACAAACGCATGCACATTCACACACGCACGCGCACATGCACGCACATACACATGCACGCGCATACACTTGCACACATGCACGCACGCATGCATGCATGCACAGACACAGACACACACACGCACACACGCACACACACACACACACACACACTCATGGTGTAGATCCTCAGAATTCTGACCGCATTAAAGCAGTACATTGTACAGACCTGGAGCTCTGACCTCACACTGCACATCAGAGGCATGCAGATCTCCACATGCACAGAGAAAAATACCCAGACAAGAGAGGATGCATTCATCCCCTGCATGTGTGGGACAGGCCCCTTCTGCTGCGGCCACCCAACTCACGCACACACTCTGCCAGGCAAGCCTGGTAAACCTGCTCACATCTGCACATGAATTTCTGCTTTTATTTCATTCTTAGATATTTAATTATTACATTTAGTGAAATGCAGATTCCCTAGCAAGTCTGACGGTAGTGTGGAAACTCTGCTTTCCTGTAAGTCAGCTTGGTTACTCACTGAAAAAGCACTATCAGCCACTACGACCTCAGAAATATATTCAACCTCAAGTTCCTTAAAAGGGTGCAGGCTTTGTCCAACAAGCCACAGAGATAATGTGTTGAAAGTAGAGATGTGCAATTCAGTCTAATAATAACGCAGTGTGTGACAGGACTTCCTGTGCCTGCAGACAGAGGTAAACCACGACTAGCAGTGCTTTCCAGTGCACTGATGGAGACATACTCACCACTGAAGACCAGCAGGAGAAACACCATAACCTTGCGATGGCTGTAACATAATTACAGCACCATCTGCCAATCACCTTATTTCACAGCTTCTGCCATTGGCTCTGACTCCCCAGTGCCTTCCTTGTTTGCATAACGCTCCTCATCTTGATAATTTCATAGTTATTGCTGTTCATTGGTTTGCAGACTTGCTGGAGTCTGGGAGCTCTAGTTTTGCCATTTCCACTGTTCCTTAAACATTTCTGTTCAGTTCACAAATACAGTAAAAAAAGAAATCAACCCAGATCCAGGCTAGTATGATCATGGAATAATAGAATATTTATACTTAGGCACTCATGATAAATGGGCAGTCATTATATTTTATATTTGCCTACTTAATTCTTTTTTCCTGGCTGTTAGTGAAGCTGTTTTTGCAGATAATTAATAATACATACCTAACCTCACAGTCATAATACATAATAGACATAATGGATTTTTATCACTAAAGTACTCAGCTCAGGCTTTCTCCTGGGGAACAGGTCCAAGCTAATGTTTACTCAGTTTCCATACTTTTAATGAGAGGACATCCCATAAGGGAGCCTTTACACACCGAGGGACATTCTGTAGATGTTAAATATTCAGCCATTACTGCAGCCCTCACCTGCGAAAGTATATTCATTTACCAGCTGTGTCACACCCAGGCAAGCAGCTAACGCTAAGAATCTGTGTAGTAATTTGTTCTTACAGAATTGCGCCACACCATGACAGCTGTTTTAAATTGCTGTTTTTTCTTCACACCAAATAAATATACTCTGCCTCACTTGTAGGTCACGTTGGATAAAAGGGTCTGCCAAATGAATAAATGTAAATGGCATGCTGTTTGACTGGGTAAAACTGACATTGTGATCTAAGTACTGTATGGCTCCCTCTGGTGGCACATTTTAGAACACAGACAGTGTTACTTGGACACTGAGCCTTGGTCAGTCTCTCATAATGGATTAGGTTAGGATTACATCTGACGGAGGGGAGCTGAGGACCCATGGGCCTCACAGGAGTCCAAGGTTGGAGCAGAAGCTAAATCACAGGACAGAGACTGTGATAACACAAACATGGTGCAGTTTATCTGTCCAGAGATGATATAAATCTGTGTTTAAATATCTGATTTCTGCTTCCTCTCCATGTTTCAGCTGAGCTTTCATTCTTCCCTATATCCCTCCTTTCCTCTGCCAGACACCCACCGCCCCTCCTCACATGCTCATGTGCATTACCCATCATGCACCGTGGTGTTGGCAGGCCTGCCCTGTCTCCCCTACTGTCCCTGAGACAGCTGCTTACCAACCAGCCCCACAGCTGAGGCATTATAGTTTACCAAACACAGCCTTTGTACATGTACATGACAGGTATATGACATATACCTTAAAAGATTTTACTTCAGGAGATGGAAAGGCTTGTTTCTCTCAAACCCATGTGCCTCAGGACATTTCACAGCTTAATCAGTAAGTACCCAAAGACACTGGTGGCTTTTAATCGTGCGTTTGGCATCTGGCCAGCAGAGGGCGATCTTCCACACTTCCAGGGATGTGTGCTCTTTAAACGGTTACCTGCAGAACATTTTCTTTTAATCATCTGGCAGATTTTTATTCTCTGAAACAAACAGATTTCATTTTTTTTATTTAAAGTTAAAAACATTTGAGCCATTAAGACATCCATGCATAAATTAAGTCAACTCCATTTTCCCCATCACTTTAGTACTTCAGAATGCTGTCCATGGTTGCACTCACAGTGAGAGGCATTTCCAACACATAACCATTATACGCTTCTGCTACAATTATTCACTAGCCAAAGTAAAAGGAAATGCAGTTATAACAGAAAGTCCCAGAAGTACCTGCAGGTTTTCACATAAAGCATTCCCAACTTTTCCTCCTTCCGCCATTTCTTTATGTGTGAAATTTCTGATTTTGTAAGATGCTCATGCAGCTGAATATGTACTTAAATTTTGGGTTCTGAATTTTGGTTTGGGTTAAGAATTTTTACAGGGGACAAGCTGGAGCCCTGGCACCAAACCTGGAACCAAACCCACATGCTTCCCCCTCCACCTCACTGCTGCACCACACGGCGGGGAAGGCCTCACTCTGGTCTGCACAGGGTGTGCTGACGGCACAGCGCACTGTCATACCTGAGCAGAATGCGTTCGGTGGTTGGGCAGCCTCATGCAGCACTGCCGTGTGCTGCAACCCCACAGCTGCAGCGTCAGACGAGCCAGGCCTCCCCTCTCATTACGCAGCATATTACAGTGCCTTCCTTATTATCAAAAGCTGCAAAATATCCCCAACATTCATGCACAGCAAAGGGGATATCACCAGTGGCCACTCTTAATGTGCTTTCATATCAGGAGATATATTTAAAAACTCCAATTTCCACCAGTAATACATCTGAAAGAATAAAACCCTAGATATCTCCCAAACACACACAATGGGTTGTCATAGCAATCTGGAATTGAGGCTGGAGTGGGGTTGGGGACAGTAACCTCAGCCCCGCGCATCAGGGCTGGGCGTGGCCGCCGCCTCCTCCGGCCAGCGTTCAGTCAGCGCTCCGATCAGCGGGAAGGCGGAGCGCTCTTCCTGGCCCTCGCACAGCCGCTCCACGATGATGCACTGATAGTTCCAGACGAGAAGCAGCGCCATCGCCGTCAGAGCGAGCAGGACGCAGCCGACCAGCAGGAGGCGCTGCAGGTGCAGCGGCGGCGAGTCCGCCTCACGGTCCCCGTTTACGGCTGTGAGGCTCCGAAGACGCCGCAGGCACCGCTTCACCCAGGAGGGCGGGCGGTGAGGAAGGAAGACGGCGCTCTCGCCCTGGCCCCCAACGCACACCCGTGTCTCCGCCTCACTCATCCCCGGGTCGGAGAGGGAGAAGCCCACCTGCAGACACCTGTTCGGGTGTCGAATCGGCACTGCAACTGCAGAGAAGAAACAATCGTTTCAAGTTGTACCCACTGTCCTAATGCAACACAGACCGTTTCCCTTTAAAGATGAAAATACATCTTTTTCAAAACCAAAATCAAACACTTGACCAAGGAGAAATACAGAACCCAACATCTGTATAAAAAAGACATGTAAAAAAAACAAAAAAAAAGACGCGATTCACTGTGACCACGAGTTTACTTTGGGTAGTTCCCACTACATTCTTAACTGAAAGCCCATCGTTACCACAGTAACACGTTAAAGCATTTAGGACTCACCTTGGTAACCTGATTACCGGTTGCAACAACGGATAAAAAGCACCGGACAAAAGCCAAGGAACTAGACGGGCAAGATCCTTAGAAACCGATGATGTTGATGGTGACGTGAATGAGAACTTTTCATCGTGAAAGCAAAAACAAAGTTCTGTTTCTCTACAGTGAGCTGTACCTCGCATACTAGCTATCATCGAGCTACGTAGTTCCACGCTGCTCTTTTCAGTAGTCCAGCTAACTTGCAATCTGTTAGCTAACATTAACTACTAATCGCCATGTAGATTAACTAAATGTAGTTAAGACGCACAAATTGTAAAAAAAAAAAAAATGCACCAAAGTAGGAAATTGGTTACTCTCTCTTTCACAATTAGAATGCATTTTGCTAACGCTAACATGTTTGTTAGAGAGATACATACCTGCAATATATTCCCCGGCGGCGCTACGAAGAGGTCTCGTTTGGAAGTCAGTCCAGCTGCGCGTAATAGGCAAAACTTTGAACCAGAAATAATATGCCGTGCGCAGCAACGCAAGATCGCGGCTGTTAAAGCTCTGGCTGAAAGACAGACAGACAGCAGCGTCTGCTCACAGCGGACCCCGGGCTGAGATGACAGGGCTTTCTTCTGTTTTTGATATTTATACACCTTTAACAGGTGCAGCACCGCCCCTTCCGGCGCAGCGTGCAGAGCTGTGGACGTGTCCTCCGTGGGGACTTGGCATTAAGTACAGAAATGCTGTACTTTCTAAAAATGAACGTTTGTCTCCTATGTGTCCACGAATGGTGGAAGTTATAAGTAATATTATTGGTATAAAGTGTTCTACATATTCTACTGCCAGTGTAGCGGAGCTGAAGTGATTAGCTCGTGTGAGTCCTGCGTAAAGCCTTAGGTAGCGGGTAGCAGGTAGCCGAGTGGTTGCAGCGGCTACGTCACTCCCCCTGAGACCTGGTTAAGTAGCGTTGTTGCCGACAGGCTAACGGCAATTTGCCTTTAGCTCAACTGGCAACGACGCTGGCTTTAAGGGGTTGGCAGCGAGCAGTAAGAACCTCGGTTCGAAACTCGCTCGCTCGCCGACCCACGTAACATCATATTAAACACACAACGCAAGAGACCACCCGTTACACCAGCAAGGGGAGTCATGGAATAGTGTATTGCAGTACTTTCTTGCTTATTGATGTAGCTCAGACGTCATCGCCACGTTATAACCTTTGACCGTGTGTATATGTTATCATCCAACCTCCTCATTTATTTCAACGGAGTGATAAATATTCACACATCAAAATAACTAAATACGGGTTGACAACTAGATTTCCCCATTGCTGCTTCCTTTCTTGAAATTTGAACCGGTAGATTTGCATTGCTAGGCCATCTAGAAAATGACAAAGATGAATAAATTGCTTTGATTTTCAGTCCTCTCAAACACGTGAGACCACATCCAGGTGATTTTGCTTAGTCTTATACTGTGCTCTTTAGTTTTGGATCTGTGTTAAATGTTGTGGCCAGGAACATCCATGCCACTATAACTGCTAGCTGGTGTGCAAGCAAGAGATGCGCAGAGCAGCCACAGTCCTACAGCCAGGACTGTGCGCAGTAACTGATGTTTACACGCCTGCAGTGTTGCAGAATCAGTCTCCCTACACAGGCAGCTATTTTAAACAGAGCCATTAATAATCTGTAGCTTTAATATGTCAGTCTGCCTCACAGCAGGGAGAGTGAGGCTAGCCCTGCTTCCCTCCATGTGGAGCGCCAATTGCCACCAAAAATAGATTGTTTATGCAGTTATATTTGTCTCTTTTGCTTTTTGCTGGTTTTAAAGGGCCAGTACCACAATATTTTAAAACTCGTTTGACATTACTACATTGTGCCATAATTTCTACCCCAACAAGATCATGTTGTTTCTGTAATATGGTAAGCCATTTTAACATTGTCATTCATTTTAATATCTGCAATAGACGTTCAAAAATTTAAAATGCAGATCTTTTACCCTTGATAGCACCAGATTTGTTGATATCAAGACCTTTCACTTTAATGACATTATATGTCCTAATTTCAAAATTCTGCCTTTTTGACATGAAGCTGTTGCCAAGATAACATTGCTTGATGGCAGTCATGTTAGTTTTTCATACTGCCATTTTTGTTCCTTGATATTCATCAAAGACATTTGGCACTTGGTTTTGTCCATTTTGGTTATCATATCAGTCTTTTAAATGATGACTATTTTCTCTGTTGAAAGTAACATGTGTGCACTAAATATCAAATGGTTGTATTGTAATATCAGGCACTATAGTTCATCATCAAGCTTTATGAAAAGGCAAACGATCAAATTAGTCATTGGTCATATAGTGCAGCAACATTTGAATTCCCCTCCCCCACCCTCCTTATTTGAATGCATCTCCTCAAGTTCAAGGTCATGTGGTGCTGCTACAGCCAAAGCAGCTCATTTCTGCTCAACAGCACATAGTGATGCACACAAATGCATGGCACATGTCACAGCTAGCTCGTACCATGAGCAATGGTGATCAATAATATAATATCAATATCATCATTGTACATTTATGAGTTTCAGAGAAAAATGTACAGGTTTTGATGTCAAAGAGCATATTGTCAATATCAATAAGAGAAAAGGCTGATATCTAAACTGTCTGATGCTGATACCCAAAGGAAAGTCATTATATTAAAAATGGTTTGCCGTGCTGTTATGGTATGGTAACACTACCTCCTCAGCTTTAGGGGCTGTGACCTCATATGACACCATTTTTAAACTGTTGACTGTGTGAAACAGCATGAGGTAGGTATTACAGTTATGTAAAGTAGAGCATATAACAGTATTAGTGTTTACATCAGCACAGATTGGCAGGGTGGATCTGCATATCCTCAGGGCCACGGTCTCCGAGCTCAGCAGCGCCTCCTCTTGGCTGCTGCACAGCACACCGCAGGTATCACCGCAGGTATTTCAGAGGCTTCCTCTGTCTCTCTCACGCTTGTTTGTCTCTCTTGCGCCTCGCTGGATTTTGTAGCTTGAAAGGTTCTGTCATCATGAGCCTCGCTGTCCTGCTGTGTCATGCTGGCCCGGTTCACACAGCCTCGCTTTAAGCAGGAGCTCAGCATGCACTTACCTGACAGAAGAGTAGTAGTTAACTGAAATACGTGTGCATGTGCGCCTAACTGCAAGTTTACGCTTATGTTAACTGTAAGTTAAATGAAGGTGCACGCTTCTCCTGGTGAGGAGCAGAGAGGAAGCAGCATCTTCCCTCCTGTCACTTTATGAATGGAGAAATTCCTCCGGAGCTCTGGCTGAGTCTGTGACCTGCCTGCTGCTCAGATGTCTCAGCTTTGATGCAGACAGTAAGTCACTTCAGGCCGTGGCTGGCAGCAGACGTGTTGTACAGCAGGTATCTCCCTCTGAGGAGGCACCTCTTTAGTGTGGCCTGTATGCCCTTTGAATGTGGGATCCATCTCGTATCTGAACATTTGATTATACTCTTGGTAGAACCCTGTTCGCTATGCGCCCCAGCAGGAATGAGTCTGAACATGACATCACTCAAACACACTACCACGAGATTACTTAGACCAGCATTCGAATGCTTGTTAAGTGACAAAAATGAAGGAAAATCCAGTTTTATTCTTTCTCATTGACATTCAGAAATAAGAGTGTAAGAGCCCTGTATGCCACTGATATTATTCAAGTTCCATGCCTAAAAGTGCGAGGGAATGTAGAAGTAGATTGTGTGTATATGTCTTTAAATGAATCTGTGCACGTTATCACTGCATGCCAGTCTAGCAAACAGATACAGATGTCCTTGATTGTTGCACCACAGGCAGAAATCTGCAGGATGTCAAGTCAGTACTGAGCTGAGCTGGAATATTCTCGTTACGGGGTCAATGCACTGTTGACACTGCGAGTGAAGGCCACCAAGGAAAAGTGTATTTGAATACCAGTTTCAGTGCCACTGTTAATATTGGTACAGAGTCCTCCTCAGATTCTGCTAAATTCAGGCCAAAGCTTTGCAGATCTCATTTACTTGCATCTTATGCCGGCCTTTCAAGTGAATTCACTGTTGCAGACAAATTTCCAATGTCGGAATAAAATCATGAGTTTTGCTAGAGTTGTGGCACGCTCCCATGATCTCGATCGTTTGGTGTAAGGTAGTAATCCGAGCTGTTTTAAGTCAGTCTTTTTCTCATCTTGACGTTCTGATAAAATCAACCATGTTTAATATTATCATAAGTTTTTAGTCTTGGCTAATGCAAATAGTGACGTGGACATTGTCAGCAACCAATAGGTGAGCTCTCTCAACACCAAACAGGAAACAGCAAAGCATGATGATTTCTTTTCTTAAGCAGAGCATGTTCTAAGTCATTACGGTGCACATATAACATATTCATGAATGGTGATTGAGTATGCATATAGTGGTGATATGCAATATGTATTTGGGCTCTTTAAGGGTATTTTCTAAATCTAATATACTGTAATAGTATATTTTTGTATTTTATTTTGTACATGATATGTAACTGTGTAGCTATTGAGATACAGATTTGTGATCTCACTCTCTTCCCTTCTGATGAACGAGAGAGGGCATACGCAGCTGAAACCTGTGACGCTGGACTGCGCCAATAATATCAAGGAGCATGATGGGAAATAATCTCAAAAGGAATCTAGTTGCAGTCTTGCAAATAGTGACCCTGCAAGATCCCCAGTCTTTGCAAAATCATAGTCTGTGACTAAAAACTCTGTGACTAATTGACACATTTAGACAATTGTCTTTAGCTGTGAGAGGGTGTCAGACTTTAGTCTTTTAAAAGTCTTTTCAGAGTCTTGTCAAAGTCTTCTAGTGTATGGATAGCATTAGGTGTGAAATGCAATAGTATTGGTATTTGGTGTTGATTTACAGTATCCTCTGCTGTTGCTTACGCCGTCGTAGTAACAGCTGTAGTTTTAAATATTGATGATGGAAGTACTACAGTCACCAGGTTTCATAGGCAGGTGGATGAATCTGAGGTGAAACGGGGGTGTAGGAGCTCTCTGCTCGATGATTGTTTCCAGGTTTCAGGAATGTTCACAAGGCTATTTGTTATCTTCCTTAACCTGCCTAGGGTGAAATCCACCCTGGCACGTTAAACATGAATGCAGTTATGAAAATTATTTTATTTTTTCCTGAGAGAGGATCCTGAAGGGAAGCTCACAACAGCATTGCACACCTGAACTGGTGTGCATCTCAAATGCTGCATTTTAGAGCAACACCTGAACTGTGATCACTGATGATCAGAAGCATCAAGCAAATATTGTTCTCATGTGGGATGTTTGAAAGCAGTCCTTTTTGGTGTTTATTCTTTTTCCTCTATAAGAAGCCCTGTTTATGAATCAGCAGTGGGACACTAGGCTCCTCTCACTGCGAGAACCTCTGAGATGAAACATGATCAGCTGTTTGTGAGCATCACAGCTGGTGTAGTGCTTCATTTAGAGAAATAACCTTTCCCCTACTTCCTGCACTCATGTCTTCTGAAGCTCTTGTAGAAAGAAGCTAGACCAGTCTGACAGAGTCCCAGCTGGGAACACAAAAACCCTGGCTGAGCTCAGATCAGTCAGAACCTCAACAGCTGATGCTAGAATATAGGATACTGCATTGTACTCTCTCAGTCTCTGGAACAGTGTTGCTGGTCTCTCTCTTTCCAGCCAGGCAGCTAAGCAATAGTTCAATGTTTTTAATCGCATTCCTTTTTGGGTTCTCTCTTGTGTGTGAAATGAGACTGTCAGGGTTTAAAGAGTTGGAAAACCTGCTGGATTGGAGGGTCCTGGCACTGGAGTCTCGTTATGCATTATGTTGTTTTTTCTGAAGCACGCTGAACAGGTCTTGCTGTTGTGGAACTTTGTGTAAGAATTTTGCA
Source organism: Megalops cyprinoides (assembly GCF_013368585.1). Lineage (NCBI taxonomy): Eukaryota > Metazoa > Chordata > Actinopteri > Elopiformes > Megalopidae > Megalops > Megalops cyprinoides. Next base: position 391,506 of record NC_050586.1, read on the forward strand.
TGCGTGACAGAGAGCTGTCTTCACTGCACGTGGTGAGCTGAGTGAGACATACGCGACATTGCGGTGACTGCAGCTCTTACATTGATCTGTGCCTGATATCACTGTGTTCCAGCCACAGCAGCCATTTTAGGAGAAACTGGACTCCTGCAAATGATATCGGAGCTTCCTCCAGATACACAAACCCGAATGCTGTGACCAACAGCTTCTGCCTTCTCTAACTCTGCTCTTTCTCAGTGGAGTGATGATGATATGACCATGCAGGCAAATAGAACAGACATGTTGAAACTGTAACATCCATGTCAAGTTTGTGGCAGAAATAAAACTACCATAGTTGTATAGAGAGATGCTGATAAAATGGTTTGGAATTAGAGGACAGCTGTTCAGATGAAATCTCTGCACCTTTCAGTGTAAAAGCAGGGATACAGCTGCTGCTGCTGCACTGCTGTGCCAACGGGCCCCACAGGCACACCGCAGGGCTCCTGCCTGCACTGCACTCATACGGTCTGTCTCTCTTTCATCTTAATCTCTTTAGAGACCAACACTGCATTAACACAGGAGGCCCAGGGAGGAGTGGCAGGAGCCAGAGGTGAGCTGGGGTTTGGTCAGCAGCAGGAGTCCTGAGGAGGAGCTGCCACTGAGCCAGGAGGGCCAGGGGTCTTTATATGGCCCTCTGTCACTCTCTGCACAGTGATGGGCATACTGTGATAAAGTAGGTTCCTTTACCCTATGGTTCTATGTCACTGTGGCCACTATGAACATGCCATTTTTCAAAGGAGAAGGTGCTTTAAGCCTGGGGTCCTGGCCAAGTTCCAATTCCTCAGTCTGGCCACCTGATCACTCCTCCTTTATTTGATTGGTTATACAATCCTGTCCATTTTGCACCCGTGTAGTTTCTGCAGGTTGTTGCTGTGAAAGAGGAATAGGTTTCAGCTGACTGTCCCACTTCACTAAGAATTGAAAGAATTCTGTACAAAGCTGGTAGTTGGGAACTGCTGGCAGTTAGGATTAATGGCACTGCAGTGTATATGTCCTCACAGACATAAAACCTCACAGCGGCAGTTTGACAGTTCTGAATTGTATTTCAACATTTCACTCATTATTTCTGTTCAGACCTGGTATGTTCTTACGGGGTTAACTTTATTGGCTCAACTGTAATAACTGCACTGCACATTATGTTATATTATTTGTGAGTAGCTGCCGTTACACAGGGTGACTGACACTCTTCATATTTCACACAATAACTGGTTATTCCACTGAGGCTTTGCTGGAGGGGCTGAAGGGTGCGGCCACAGCACCCCACTAAAATCCTACAGCACTTTGCTTACTTTGTTAATGTCCTGAGCCCAGGCTTTACTTTGTCCCTCATCCTAACCCTAACCCTAACCCTAACCCTAACCCTAACACTAACCCTAACACTAAACCTAACCCTAACCCTAACACTAAACCTAACCCAACATTACTCCTAACTCTAATCCTCCAAACCTAACCCAAACAGTAGCCCTCAACCCTAACCCTAACTAGTTACATTATTGGCATTTAGCAGATGCTATTACCCAGAGCAAATTACATCAATTACAGGTTTCTAAAATGTTATCCATTTTAGGGATGTGGGTTATGTACCTTGCCCAAGGGTACAGCAGCAGTGCCCCTGTGGGGAATCAAACTAGCAACCTTTTGTTTACAAATCCTGCTCCTTAACCACTATGCTACACTGTCTAACCCAAACCCTAAACATAACACTCACCCTACCTCTAACCCAGGCTCTGACCCTTCGGCAATACACACAAAACCTTTTCTGTCCATTAACCCATTAATAAAAACACTGATAATGCAGAATGAAGAAGAAATAAATACAGATGTATATTATCTTAGATATTCCACTGATTCTAAGGTCTTTTGCATTTGATCTGTGGGTCAGACACTTTACTGGCACATAATACATTTCATTTACATATGCTTTTTCACACAAATATGTTTTATTATTATAACTGTTATTATTTGAAAGACATATTCTCTTATCTTTGACACAAAATAGGAATGATGTTCAGATTTATCAAAGCACATTGGTGGCACAGAATATGTAATGAGAGACAAGTTAAACTAACTCATCCTTAGCCCTGAAAGAGAAAGAACCGGAAGAGTGCAGATCAGCAGGAGGCTCCCAGGATGCACTGGGGCATCCATGTCCATAAAACAGTGCCAGACAACACTGACTTTCACCTGAAGTAACCCCTGAACTTCTCTGTAGCAAAACTGCTGATGTTTTCACGGGCACTCCATTATCGCATACCCACACAAACAAAGTGTCACTCCTACAAAACACTCACTGAAAAACACATCTGCTCTGCAAGCAGAGCTGTAGTGCATGATCAGTCTCTAATATAGTCAAAAGATAACTCTTCATTCAAATATCAATAAATATTTATGGTTTGATATATATACACAGTTTGAAAGCATTAACAAAAGCAGCTACCACTATCCCGTAGATCCGATGCTGAGATTATACATTTTACATGAATGGAGTTTTAGATTTCACAGTTTTAGCTTTACATAACAAAGGAACAGAACTTAGCTCACAGACCCCCAATCTACAGTAAGCTATACAAACAAAGTCCTGGTCTGTCTGAAGTGCAGTCTCAGACACATATTGCCATGTCTCTCTGAAAGCTTTGCAACACATCAGACTTGGTTTCTTCAACTGCACATACACGTTCAAATCTAGTTACAGTTAAAACATATATTTCACATTCTTAATTTCTAACAAGAAATAGCAAAGCCCTCGTATTGATTGTTTAAGACAAAAGTGCGATAGAGTGTGTCTCTGCTCTAAGGTGCTGTCCCAGCAGACAGGGTGTGGTGCGGCGGTTTGAGGCTTGTCTCCCTACCCTGGGAAATGTCCCATTTTGCATCTATCCAAGTGTGTAAACTACAGTACAAACACTGTATGCTGAGTGTTAAAATTCAGCATCTCTTATTGACATGATAGTCCTGGATGTAGAAATACTTCCACACATTTTACAAGAAAGAGCAAGCTGTGATGGAGGAAAACCTCTGAAAGAGAGAAAGAGTGAGGGAGAGAGAAGAGAGAGGAAAGAAAACCACTACTATATACTGCAATCACTGTACAGGTGTGTACCTTAAGAGAGATAAATATCATTACAAATCACAGATTCAGGTTTTTATATACCAAATACAGATAAAGGCTATAAAAGTCTTTTGCTCTTCCTTCTTTTGACTGGAATGTGGTTTTTAAACCACTTCCTAGCCACAGGCAGATGGTAAGCAGCACAGCTGAAACGGACTGAAAAGCAGAGCTCTACTACTGCAAAGGGAGCAACTGTCAGTGGCCCCATCTGGATCTGGATAATTTGTTCACACACACATACATATATGCATCATATAAGCAGATATGTACACATGTGTGAACAAATAATTCCAATCCGCTATGATTGCAGCATTATTGGGTAAAGAAGCCATGACTACACCTGAGGTGTGTTCAGCTACACCAACTCCTGCGGAAACTCAGCGGTGTTTTGGTGCTAGCCGTTCGGCAGGATGTTGGTGTGGCTGAATGCAGCCCAGGCTGGGCATGGAGCATAGAGACTGCACAAACTCTCTGTGCAAAAAGTCCTGCGAGCCGCCTACGCCAGACGAGAGAACATAATGTAAATACTCTGCCATAATAGTGTATCAAATAGGCTACATATCGAAAATTTGCTTAAATATGTGGAGGTAGTAAGACATATACAACAAGTAATATAGTTCACATAACTGCTATACAGGGTCCCAAATAAATAATAATAAACCTTTTCATAAATAGTAGCACATCATCTTTTGACTTTGAATAAGCACATTATTTCCTTCAGTTCATCTTATCAGATTTCCACAAACAGAAAGAAGGCCTGAATGTGTGTTTGTGATATGTTTGACAGTTTAAATCAGGCGTTCTGAGTGGACAGCTATTATTTTGCTGGTCTGGACCTTGGAGGGGAGGAGTGTTGGGGTGTGGCAGTGTGTCAGTGGGATTCGGTGCTGACAGGTGAGGGCTGGAACCAGTGCAAGCTCAGTGTTTCAGGGTGAGGCTCAGTGAGGTTCAGCCCAAATGGCAGGTATGTCCTGTGAGGACAGGTATGTCCTGTGAGGACAGGTATGTCCTGTGAGGACAGGTATGTCCAGGTATCTCCACGTGACTGCGATCCGGTGGACTGTGGCTCAGATGAAGCAGCGATGGATCAGTGGTTCTGGTCCAGTTCAGGCCCCTCCCCCTGGTCCAAACGGCCCCCAATCTCTCCCTCTTTCACACGACAGTACTGACAGACGGATCCGATAAGTTCAGCTGGCCCGTTATGTCAGTTGGGTATGGCTGCAGAGAGAAGGAAGGACACACACAAACCAGAGAGAATAAAAATAAATCCCAGAATTCTCTGAGCAGCACAGCTCAGCTGGCATGCACTGTACCCCCCACCCCCACCCAAAAGGCAGTGTGAGTTTGCCTCTGATTCGGAATGGTAGTTTTGACAGATAGCAGGGGCTACACTGTTCTTTCTGTCAAGGACTCTGTGGACTTGTCAATTGGCTGAGCAAGGTCTTGTGATCAGACCCTGTGCAGTGCCATCTGAACCTCATTGGATTAGAATTTGTGAGAAATCTGAAGCTCTGAGAGGAATGGGGCTGTGTGTCACGTCCAGCAGAGCCAGTGGCAGCCGTTGCAGGTGTAACATGCTGCAAAGCGCAGCACATCTGCTGCCACTCATGTCGGAAGAATGGAGGTTGTTCTGAAGACAGAAAATACTTTTCCCGCATTAGTTCTCAAGAAGTAGATCTTGATATCAGCACCATATAAAACCTGAAATGGATCAAAATGCTCTGCAATGGATGTTTTACATTTACTTAAATCCTGCAGTTTGCTTGGGGGACACGTCAGGGTCAGGGTCAGGGTATCAGCAGGATCCCCACAGTCCTCAGGCTGCAGACCCGTCACAGTAAAGCTCTGCCACTGCCCTGCTGCGCAGCAGAGAAAACTGCCTCACAATGACCCTATTTAGCAAATGCAATAATAGAACGGATGCCCTGGCGTGTCCCTGAGCTAAAGCAGTGTGCTCACAGCATGTTAACAGTGCGCTAACTGCATGTTAACAGTGTGCTCACAGCATGTTAACAGTGCGCTAACTGCATGTTAACAGTGCGCTAACTGCATGTTAACAGTGTGCTCACAGCATGTTAACAGTGCGCTAACAGCATATTAACAGTGTGCTAACTGCATGTTAACAGTGTGCTAACTGCATGTTAACAGTGCGCTAACTGCATGTTAACAATGCGCTAACAGCGTGGTTTGTGCCAGTGTATCTCTCTGCCATTAGAAATTCAGTTCAAAGCATATAGAAATTGTGCTGAGGTTTTTTTGTGAAGTTCTTTGAGTGATGCCAGGGTCTTTATTCTGACTCTATAAATAAAACACAGAAATATGGACATCAAAATGTTTCCAACATGTCTCTGAAATTGCTTGTCTCTGAAACGGTTTTTCTCTGTGGGTGCTGAGATGTCATGGTGACAGTGAGTGACAGGCTGAGGCATGGGCCCCACCTCACAGCGGAGGGGAGGGGCCGGCAGCCACTGCCGCCATATTGGAAACATTTACATAAGCAGCTTAATGAGGAAAAGCACAAAAGGAAAAACAGCAAAATTCATCAATGTATAATGTGCCGTGACTGTCAGGACCTTTCCCCAAAAAAACAAATCTGCATTAAAAGATGGGAAACTGGGAAACTACAGTGCATGTTACTGAGGTCCTATATAAACATAAATATCAGCTCATATTAATATAATGCTCAAGATGAAATGATAATAAAGGATAATACAACCAACCCACATCCCATCAAATTGACTTCACAAAAATCTAAAATATAATTTCTTTTTGAAATTTATTTTAATGTTTAATGTGCTCCCCTGAAACTATGCTCATCTGAGCAAAGCTTCAGTGTTTCAGGTTCCTGTA
>NC_050586.1:402500-405000 GCF_013368585.1 Megalops cyprinoides
ATTAACAAACTCATTCCAGTGTCTTCAGAATTCCCATTCTTTAAAAGTTTGTGTGTCTCATCTCAGCCTGATCTAACTTAGCCTAGCATCTCTACCCTCTACTGCTCTAAAAATACTCACACAGCATGAATTTAGAAACTTTTTTCTGTCAGTCAGTGTATTAAGGACAGCTGCATATTTACAACATCAGTGATAACATTTTAATTGCAATTCAAGCAATATCATGTGATGTTCTTTGTCTAATTTCACAAAAACTGACATTTTCATCTAAAATCTAAAAAAACCTAAAGAGCAGTTAACCTAGAAAGAATGCTCTTGTTGTGTAAATCTGACTGCCTCAATAGATCCAAATGAATTTTGGTTGCAATCTAAGAGGGAATCTCCCTCACAGAATGAACGCCTTCCCCAGAGTTAGGACAGTACCATGATTGACCACTAGGTGACAGCCTGAGCAGGGTTGGTTCGGCTCCTGTTGATCAGCTGGTGAAATATTCAATCATTTCCCATAGTTACAGTGCTCTACTTCTCTCACAGAATGTCATGTTTCTGACTGTGTGAATCATTCAGAAACTTCCAGAACTGTGTGTGCCACATAGAGAAATGCTTGCTTCTTTAATGAATAGATTGCACACGCCTAAAAGTTTCAAATCAGACTTTCACAGCTGAAGGCAGCTACACAAAGCATAACCAGCATGGCTGTGACTGCTCAGACAGGAAATCTCTCAGCGGGGGTCGTGTTACTGTCAAACGCGGAGACTCTGAAAGACAGTCAGTCCAGCTTGGCCGTTGTGGGAACACCTGTCGCCTTTGATTCTGAAGGGCCCTTGGCATCCACAGGCATAAAGGAAGACACAGGGTAGATTAGTAGGGCATCGATCTGCTGACAAAGGACAAGAGGCCTTGATCCTGCCTGCTACCAGTGCTGCTATTCAGCAAAAGAGCAAAGCCCAGCATGCAGAAGTCTGTTTCCACGGCAACATCACTCACTTACAGCAGCAACCCCTGAGGGGGTGGGATCCCGCACGCTCTGAACCCCCCCCCCCAGGCTCATGTGCCCAGGCCGCTGCTAGGTAACATGATAATGCTGGAATTGCACTTCCTCTATAGGATCCTCGCCTCCACCCAGCAACACCCGTCAGCACTCACTCAGATAATTGACCTCTGACCTCCCCATTGTCACATCAGATGTTTCCCATAGTGCTTTGCTTCCACAGTGTTGCCTCCCAGGGGTGCTACTGCCATAACTGATTATCTCAGTTACTGTTAGCCGCATGCCTCATATGGGCATTATCTATCTATCTATGAGGGGGGGCTGTTATGATAATAACTCATGGTGATATTTACTAATATTATACAGCTTAATCATACTCATTCTCAAAAAACTACCATTTTGAGCTGTGTCATCATTATCAAAACTCTTTCCCCCACTTTCTGTGTTGCATCTGGCCTTGCCTGGCAGGTGACCTCAGCAGGCCGATATAACTGACCCCCTGCTAAAACTGATTGATGCCATGAACTGGAATGTAGCTTTGATTTGGATGTTTTTATTTCCAGCTCGTGTTGTCTTAGTAACTCCAATTCTGAGAGAGCGGATGACATGGCAACAGGATGGTTGATTTGGTTTGTTTACGTACTAATCTGGGAGTCCCGGGCTGGAGGCCATGACTCCCCTGAGCCTCCTTACTGTCCTGCAGGGCAGACAAGAGACAGGCGTCTGGTTTGAACCGCAGGGCTGCACAGTGCTGGAGGGCCCTGTACAGCCAGGTAACAGGCAGGTAACAGCCAGGTAAGAGGCAGGTAACAGGCCACAGAAAACCCCCCCACAGCCCCTATGTAGGCGCTGTGCACCCCCACCACAGCCGTGAGACATGGCCAGAATCCAGACAACCCACTTAAGAACAGTGTCACAGGTGACCTCTGACCTCTGACCCCATTTGGGGTCTATTCACACAGGGAGAGAGAGCTCTGTCACTCCTGCCTCTGTGGTCCTCTCTTTGTCCCCAGCAGAAGGTGGGGCTCATACCTGCAGGTTCTTCCTCCAGACGTTGACAGCTGCGAAGGCCAGCTGCATCTGCTTCCTGCGCGCATCCTTGTGCCGCTTGTATGCGATCTCGATGAAGATGAGGAAGATGCCAGCCACAATGCCCCCGGCAACCAGCATGAACACACCTGCAACAATGGGGTCTGTCAGCCTTCAGCCTTTTCCACAGTCACCCATATCTCCCACAGCCAGCCAATGAGAGCATCTCCCACAGCCAAAAAGAACACCACCCACACCTCCCACAGCGAATGAGAACACCAGCCACACCTCCCATGGCCAATGGCAGCATCATACACACCTCCAACAGCCAATGAGAGCAGTGACTACTCTAATATGTTTTATGTGAGATCAATGTGAGAGGGGTTATGAAAGGCATCCTGAAAGACTGCTACATCATCCTCAACAAACAACACCTGTTAACATCGAAAAATTACAACCAGTGACATCAGGGGAAAATGC
>NC_050586.1:412500-427500 GCF_013368585.1 Megalops cyprinoides
ACGCTCTGACACGCTGTCTCCACGCTCTGACGCGCTGTCTCCACGCTCTGACACGCTGTCTCCACGCTCTGACACGCTGTCTCCACGCTCTGACGCGCTGTCTCCACGCTCTGACACGCTGTCTCCACGCTCTGACACGCTGTCTCCACGCTCTGACGCGCTGTCTCCACGCTCTGACGCGCTGTCTCCACGCTCTGACACGCTGTCTCCACGCTCTGACACGCTGTCTCCACGCTCTGAAACGCTCTGTCTCCACGCTCTGACACGCTGTCTCCACGCTCTGACGCACTGTCTCCACGCTCTGACACGCTGTCTCCACGCTCTGACGCGCTGTCTCCACGCTCTGACACGCTGTCTCCACGCTCTGACGCGCTGTCTCCACGCTCTGACGCACTGTCTCCACGCTCTGAAACGCTCTGTCTTCACGCTCTGACGCGCTGTCTCCACACTATGAAACGCGCTGTCTCCACGCTCTGACACGCTCTGTCTCCACGCTCTGACACGCTCTGTCTCCACGCTCTGACACGCTGTCTCCACGCTCTGAAACGCTCTGTCTCCACGCTCTGAAACGCTCTGTCTCCACGCTCTGACACGCTGTCTCCACGCTCTGACACGCTGTCTCCACGCTCTGAAACGCTCTGTCTCCACGCTCTAACACGCTGTCTCCACGCTCTGACGCACTGTCTCCACGCTCTGACGCGCTGTCTCCACACTCTGACACGCTGTCTCCACGCTCTGACGCTCTGTCTCCACGCTCTGTCTCCACGCTCTGACACGCTGTCTCCACGCTCTGAAACGCTCTGTCTCCACGCTCTGACACGCTGTCTCCACGCTCTGACGCACTGTCTCCACGCTCTGAAACGCTGTCTCCACGCTCTGACGCACTGTCTCCACGCTCTGACACGCTGTCTCCACGCTCTGACGCGCTGTCTCCACGCTCTGACGCGCTGTCTCCACGCTCTGACGCGCTGTCTCCACGCTCTGACGCGCTGTCTCCACGCTCTGACACGCTGTCTCCACGCTCTGACGCACTGTCTCCACGCTCTGACACGCTGTCTCCACGCTCTGACGCGCTGTCTCCACGCTCTGACGCACTGTCTCCACGCACAGGGATGCCTCATTGTGGGAGAGGGGCATTGTGGGAATGTCTGACTGTGGGAGAGGGGAGAGGGGCATTGTGGGAATGCCTGACTGTGGGAGAGGGGCATTGTGGGAATGCCACATTGTGGGAGAGGGGCATTGTGGGAATGTCTGACTGTGGGAGAGGGGCATTGTGGGAATGCCTGACTGTGGGAGAGGGGCATTGTGGGAATGTCTGACTGTGGGAGAGGGGCATTGTGGGAATGTCTGACTGTGGGAGAGGGGCATTGTGGGAATGCCTGACTGTGGGAGAGGGGCATTGTGGGAATGCCTGACTGTGGGAGAGGGGCATTGTGGGAATGCCTGACTGTGGGAGAGGGGCATTGTGGGAATGCCTGACTGTGGGAGAGGAGCAGCATTTGCACACAGGCGGGACAGCCGTACCTTTTTCACCAGGATGGTGAGCCCCTGGTACTTGAAAGGCTTGGAGAACTCTATGTACTGGGCTCGCTCGTTGTTTATTGTGAGGGGGGCCACAATCATGTCAGCCAGACCCCCCAGGAGTTCTCCCATCATGCCATTCCACTCCTTCTTGTTGCTGTTGTTCACCTGAGGGAAAAGAGGTCAGCTGACCCAGGCTCACAACCATCTGCTGAGCAACAGGTGAAACACCTGCAAGTGAGAAGCCTCTGTCACCTGAACAAAGGAGTCTTTTACCACCTAAGGACTGCATGGCTAAGTAATAAGAGGGTCAAATTCATAATGATTGGATTTGATAATGCAATATAATAATGTCAAAGATGAACTGTAGCTGCTCTGCAAGAAAAACGACATAGGTTCGTGGCTTGAGCAGAGGTGTTGTGTGGAATACTGTACAGACTCCTCTGCCATAAGCGTAAATGCCTCACGTTCCCTCCTCTCCTCCTGTGCGGGGACATGCATCAGAGCTGGCTGTGCTGGGATCCCTGCATCCCGCCGGACTGAGGCACATTCCGCTCTGACCACCTGCGCCAGGGATCAAAGTCCCCACAACCTCTGAAACACGGCAGGATGGTTTGCTCTGGACTCCCAGAGCTCCTTGCGGTAGGAAATTGCTCCGGTTTAAACAGCTTAAATTCAGCTGCTCAAGGGAATCAAAGCAGCAACTCAGCAACTCAAAATTATGATTCAAAATCCACTGCTATGAATTCTTAATGCTGACACTCTCAACAATACCAGCTCCCCAAATAATTACAACACAGGCTGATCTTATGAAGCATTACTGAAAAGAAGAAAGTGTTTTCCAAATAAAAGGTAATCAGTATCCAGTATCACATAACATATTTACCCTCTTCTGAGAATAATAATGCTGAGGTAAGAACATTTGAATGTAGATCATAAAACTTTAACATGTTAGCATTTCCACAGAAACTCACACGCTCCTGTGTCCCAAATTTCCCATCAGCTACCAGGTGAACCTCGTAGGTGAAGTTCATAGTCATGGCCAGCTTGATCAGGAGGTCAATACAGAAGCCGAAACAGCACTGGGGTACAATGGGACGGCCTGAAACCGAAATCAACCGGCATCAGCCCCGAAAAGCAGGGGAAAAAGCTTACATACATTAGACACACATACACATATACATCTACACATGTGCACACATGCACACACACACACACACACGTTCTCAGCCAGACCAGGATGGAGTGACTGCCCTGACCAAGGACGAGGTGGAGGGTAAGTTACAAAACCTTGGTCATTTACTGGTTGCTGAACGCTCCAATATCATTGCTCTAATACAGTCATATCCTTCACTGTTTTTGGATATGCCTAGCCATACCCCCCCCCCAGCCTGTCATGCCATTTTGCACTACCCCCCCCCAGCCTGTCATGCCATTTTGCACTACCCCCCCCCCCTAGCCTGTCATGCCATTTTGCACTACCCCCCCCCCAGCCTGTCACGCCATTTTGCGCTGCATTAAATACATGAACCTGTTTCTGCTCCTTGTTTACGGCTCACTCTTTTGCTCCACATGTACAGTTGTTTGCTTATTTGTTGTTTTTCATTGTTTATTGTTTATTACTACATTACACACTATAGCATATTATATTTATTGTACTGTATTTCTATTGTATCTTTTTTTTTTATCTGTACTTCATCGCCTGTCTTTCTGCTGCTGTCACACCCAAGGGGTGTGGGCTCCAAGGTGGAAGCTATGCTGCAGTTCCTGGCACCGACAACTCATTTTTCTAGACATGGTTGGATACTACCGCAGTTTTTGTAAGAACTTCTCTGCTGTGACTCCTCCCCTGACTGATCTTCTGAGCCCTGACCGTGACCGTGACCAGTTGGCATTTGACCGTGTGAAGGCCCTTCTGGTCAGTACCTTGCTGCTCCTGACTTTCACTCCCCTTCAAACTAGCCATAGATGCAAGCAACGCAGGTGCAGGTGCTGTTCTACCTCAAGAGGACTCCCGTGGTGTCAATCATCCCATCTGTTATTTCTCTAGGACACTGATTCTCAATCCTGTTCCTGGGCCCCCCTGCTCTGCACGTTATCCATCTTTCCCTGCTCTACCTACCTGACTGATCTCATCAGTGGCACTTTTGATTAGCTGAGCAGACCTGATTTAATCAAGAGCATTTTTGGAGCAAGGATTGATAGACGATATGCAGGACAGAGGGGCTCCAGGAGTAGGATTGAGAAACACTGCACTAAGAAATTTAATTGATACTAGAGAGTCTACTCTACTGTTGAGAAGGAGACTCTGGCTTTGATACTTGCGCTTCAGCATTTTGAGGTGTATGTGAACTCATCGTCTTACCCCTTGGTTGTTTTTACAGACCATAACCCGCTGGTTTTTCTCCATCACATGAGAAATAACAACCAGAGACCTATGCGGTGGAGTTTGAGTTTACAGGCTTTTGACTTACACATTAAACATATATGTGGCAAACACAATCTTTTAGGTGATGCTCTTTCATGGGTACACCAATGAATAAATCGCTGCGTTACGTCCAGGTTGGCTGTATGGCGGCCTATGATGCATTTATGTTGTTTTTTTTTTTTGCCGGTGTAATACCTGGGTGAGCACAACTGTCTTGTGCTTTGTTCCTTTTACATGGCCTGCTTGTAATATTTGTATAAGTAAAAGAAACAATATTATTTTATTACTAGGTGTAGGGTAGAAATCCCTTTTCGATTTATTCATTGTTTTGGGGTGGGGGTGTTACGCACCGCTCCCCTTGCTCCCGTCTCCTCCCTGTTTTGCAGATGCTAGGTGACAGGTGGATGCAGCGAGGTGGGCGGAGCCAAAAGTTTAAATGATCGCGGCAGAGAGCTGCCGTCTCTCTCTCTCTCGCAGCAGAGAGCTGCCGTCTCTCTCTCGAGGCGGACGCACCACTCCAGCTCCAGTGTTTTGTTTTGTTATCTCCTTTAGGTTTTTGTTTTTTCCCCTTGGTTCCCCTTGTTCTTGTATCAGTGGTTCGTAAGTGTAGCTGTGTGTTTTTCTTTTCTTTACGGTATGGAATGGGACCTGGCGCTCTTTGAATGCACAGCCGCCCATCAGGAACAGTGGGGTGCTCCTGCCGTCCACAGCCCTGGGGTCACACTGTGGGTAGGTGCGAGGAACCCCTTAACCTCCCTGCCAGGGTTACAGTTTTCCTTTGGTCTTGTTCTGTTTTTCCTTCCACTACCTTTGAAAGATTTAATAAATATTGGTTTTGTTTTCCTTGCAACAATGCGCTGGGTTTTATTGTATGTTTGGCTGTAACAATACACTCAGTCACATACACGCACACACGGTCACAAACCCTAACAAAAACAGATACAAAACAAAGACAATGTGTTGCTGCATGAAATTGCAAGGTTATAGTTCACCACATGGCTGAACACCTTCTTTATGACTCATGTGGGTGTGTCATGTTAAACTGGCTTTCTGTGGCTCTGACAGGAAGGAGAGCCGTGCTGCCCCTCCTGCTGCTGTTGGGGGGGGAGACGCGGGGTACCTGGGATGGTTTCGTTGGGGCCCGTGCAGATGACCTTCTTGATCAGGACTCCGTTGACAGTGTACTCCTCTCGGCATGTCCCATCTGACAGAGTGGGCTTTACGTAGACAAAGGGCTCCTGATGGATGGTGACTATCTGCAGCACAGCAAGGGAACAGAGAGGGAGAGTTTCACTCCCGGGACGTCACTCGTCACAGACCGAGCGCGCAAGCACCTGGCCCCTAGTGGCAGAACAAGAGCACAGCCATTTCCCTGCGGCCTGGGCCTTCAGCCAGCCAATGGGGAGCTGACTGTGCTGCGCAGATGGCCGGAGACCTCCGCCCAAAACATGCACAAACTGTCTGTTCCCTCTCTCCACTGCCCCAAAAACCGCCCACACAAACATGCACCAGCACCAGGACAGGGTTAAAAACCGCTCACACAAACATGCACCAGCACCAGGACAGGGTTAAAAACCTCCCACACAAACATGCACCAGCACCAGGACAGGGTTAAAAACCGCCCACACAAACATGCACCAGCACCAGGACAGGGTTAAAAACCGCTCACACAAACATGCACCAGCACCAGGACAGGGTTAAAAACCTCCCACACAAACATGCACCAGCAACCAGGACAGGGTTAAAAACCTCCCACACAAACATGCACCAGCACCAGGACAGGGTTAAAAACCTCCCACACAAACATGCACCAGCACCAGGACAGGGTTAAAAACCGCCCACACAAACATGCACCAGCACCAGGACAGGGTTAAAAACCGCTCACACAAACATGCACCAGCACCAGGACAGGGTTAAAAACCTCCCACACAAACATACACCAGCAACCAGGACAGGGTTAAAAACCTCCCACACAAACATGCACCAGCAACCAGGACAGGGTTAAAAACCTCCCACACAAACATGCACCAGGACCAGGACAGGGTTAAAAACCGCCCACACAAACATGCACCAGCACCAGGACAGGGTTAAAAACCTCCCACACAAACATGCACCAGCAACCAGGACAGGGTTAAAAACCGCTCACACAAACATACACCAGCAACCAGGACAGGGTTAAAAACCGCTCACACAAACATGCACCAGCACCAGGACAGGGTTAAAAACCGCTCACACAAACATGCACCAGCACCAGGACAGGGTTAAAAACCGCCCACACAAACATGCACCAGCACCAGGACAGGGTTAAAAACCGCCCACACAAACATGCACCAGCACCAGGACAGGGTTAAAAACCGCCCACACAAACATGCACCAGCACCAGGACAGGGTTAAAAACCGCTCACACAAACATGCACCAGCACCAGGACAGGGTTAAAAACCGCTCACACAAACATGCACCAGCACCAGGACAGGGTTAAAAACCGCTCACACAAACATGCACCAGCAACCAGGACAGGGTTAAAAACCGCCCACACAAACATGCACCAGCACCAGGACAGGGTTAAAAACCTCCCACACAAACATACACCAGCAACCAGGACAGGGTTAAAAACCTCCCACACAAACATGCACCAGCAACCAGGACAGGGTTAAAAACCTCCCACACAAACATGCACCAGCAACCAGGACAGGGTTAAAAACCTCCCACACAAACATGCACCAGCAACCAGGACAGGGTTAAAAACCGCTCACACAAACATGCACCAGCACCAGGACAGGGTTAAAAACCTCCCACACAAACATGCACCAGCAACCAGGACAGGGTTAAAAACCTCCCACACAAACATGCACCAGCAACCAGGACAGGGTTAAAAACCGCTCACACAAACATGCACCAGCACCAGGACAGGGTTAAAAACCTCCCACACAAACATGCACCAGGACAGGGTTAAAAACCTCCCACACAAACATGCACCAGCACCAGGACAGGGTTAAAAAGTTTCCAGCAACAAAACACATCTGTGAGAAAGAACACAGCTTTAGTTTAAAAGGAAAAGGCAGAGGTGAGAATACAGGGCAGAGTTTACCTTTAGTCTGGTGGACATCTGATAGCCTCTGGGTTTCTCTGTCTCCCCCCCAGGCCAGATGATCTTCCTCTGACTGTTTAACACCACCTGCAATCAGTAAAGGATGAGCTCACCTGCAGCATCAACACGCCTGCAGAATGTGACAGGAGACATGCAATCACTCCCACTTCTCATATATGTAATTCATCAGCAAGAAATCCTCTGAATCTATCCTTCTTTGCTTCAACAGCACCAGTTTACAGCAGAACCTTTCTATAAAATGTGAAATCCCTTTTTCGGCACCACCGTGTTTTTCTGACAGAAAAACCTGTGTTGGGGTAGCAGAGGCAGGGAGGACGCTGTGTGTGGCGGGTTGCAGGTATGAGTGAGACAGGTGTGAGTGACAGGAAATGGTCCTCAAACCTGCGTGCCATTGTACACGCCCACTTGCACCAGCCGAGTCTTCTGGTAGTTGAGGATGCTGTAATGGGCGAACTTCCTGTCTCCATCGTCGTTAAACTCCACCCGTCCCGTCAGACCGTCTGCGTACTTGGAGGACATCAGGACTCTGGGAGGGGGGAAGGGCAGTGGGGGGGTGGGGGGAGGTTAAGGGAAGTATTGGTTTTCTTTTCCTTTATCAGTCACTATCAAACAAACAAGTTACTGACATATGTATGGAACTATACAAATGTTTTCTTCTGATAAGAAGTTAAGTACATTCTTTTATTCAAATGGTCCTATGCATCAGTTTCCTAATCTCTGTGGATTACAGTGACTGGGTTTCTGGATAAAACAGTCTTTTTGTTCATCAAACTCTTAATCCGGCTAAGATTTAGTTTAACCGGAACGCTCTGTGTCCTAACCTCATTCGCCCATGTTACTGAAATAAATTACAACACTCTGAGAGAAGCACACAGACAAAGGACAGTGTAGTTGTATTGAATGTGGGTGCACCGTTTGAAGAGCGGCCCAGTCCTCCAGATGTTGGTGTTTCCCACGCACCCCCGCGGCGGCTCCGTAATGTTCTCCTTCTCAAAGAGCTCCTGGATAGACTGCGCCACCACGGCCACCGCGTCATTGATGTGCGCCGACTCGTTCTTTCCGTTGATCAGCTGGAGACCGATCAGACCTGCTCGGTCGACATCGATACGCACAGTGAGGTACCGCTAAAGCTCGGTGTGCTTCAGGAACCACACGGAAACAAACACTCAGTGTGCATTTAAAAGAAGACGATAAGTGCTCAGGGAGAAGTGCATTAGGAGGGTTTATAGGGTGGTACACGATGTAGTGAATACATCTTCCGTTACATCTGTGACCATGTAGAGGGGGAGGTTAGACAGACGTGTGCGCACATGCCATAACACAAAAACTCAGTTGTAGCTTACCAGTTAATCTGAGTAACAGGGCAGTGTGTGGTTGTAAAGCACCCCTCATAAATTCATGAGAACCAGGCTAGTAACGTAAGCACAATACATACAACACAACGCATAGTAGCTGTGGAAAACCACGTGGATGAAAACAAGTATTTCATCGTTTTTTGCCAACTGAAAAAGAGACCGACAGATCCCAAATAATAAACAACCGTTAGACATTTCACTTTCACAACGCTGTAAAATTCTCTGTCGTTTAAAACCTTTAAACACCTGTATGTTTAAACGTTTAAACGCTTAACATACAACAAACACCGATTCATTGTTTAATGAAGAGCGCTCTATCTGAATTTTGTTCTACCTCATAAAATAAATAACTATAACAAACAAAAATCCATCAGTAATAACTGTAGCGTGTAGCTGCAGCGATATCCAGAGTGTGGAGACAGGCGGTACGTACCATCTGGCGCTTCACTCAAGGCTTTACCGGACATCTCTCTCTCTCCGACCATCCACACGTACCCGGAGCCCGTCATGTTCAGCTGGCGTGCCGCTTTGTAGACTGCAGCTGCGTCTTCCTCACTGCGGTAAAGACAGAAACCATGAGCAACAGCTTCATCTGCTTTACCTTCATATCGAGCGAGTCTCATTCTCAGGGCTTAACCAGTCTGTATGCCATCTGGCAAACAAGCTCACAACCAAAGACTGCCTCTACGACAAAGATGGTAAGCCTCTGTGTGATATGCATAATAACATTGTATTAACGAATATTAATAACTGGCGACAGTTTAGCATAGTAGGAGCAGGACTTGTACCCAAAAGCTGTATAAATGGATAACATTGTTAAAAAAAACTGTAACTGATGTAAGTTGCTCTGGATAAGAGTGTCTGCTAAATGCCAATAATGTAATGTAATGTAATGTAATGTAATAAAACTACAGCCTGAATTCCCGTTTCCGGCAGCATGATGAATGTGCTTTGCGGGCTGTTGCAGCCCCTCGCAGTGAGATGGTGAAGGCACAGCACTGTGCTTCAGGAAAATATTATTTTGCAGCGTTTCACCTCATAATAACATTAATATAAAAGGTGGAAAGGAGACATCTATGTCAGCTACCTGGCAGCCATTTTCTTCCAGAACACTCACCATCCGTCCTCTGCGGAGGGGGAAAGTTAGGTGGCCACACTCGGGGTGATGATGTGGCCGGACTGAGAGTCAGAGATTTTGGCCAGAATGCAGGGAAACCCTGTCCCCCCCAGCCCCCCCCCCCCCCCCCCCCCCGCCCCCACCCCCACCTCTATTCTCCCATCAGGATGATGTCAGAGTGCATGTGGCCACACGACACACAGGGACTGGTCTGTTTTTTTTGGATTAATGCTGTGCAGGAGCTGAGTATGTTCATGTATCTTTATAGTATGAGGATAGGCTAATACAGTGTGTTCATAGGATAGAATAGCCCATCCAGAGCGTTGAAAGAGCATTTATAGAGCGGTTCTGACCTGGCGGAGAGGATGATGACGCGGGCCTCCAGCTCCTTGGCTTCCTGCAGCAGGGCCGTCAGGTTGGTGTCCTGGCTGAACATGAGGACTTTCTCTGCCTGCGATTAAGGCACACACTTAGTCACCAGGGCCTCATACACGCACCTGGAACCATGCCCTGTTTAGCTCTTTCTCTTTTGGTGTCTTTTTTTGCTGCAAAAATGAAAAAAAGTTCCAAGAGAATCTGTTCAACTAAAAAAATGTTTAAGCTTGGAGGAAAAAAAAGTTCTGCATTTTCTGCATGCAAACTGAGGATCATCAAGACTCCAAAGAAGGACGTGCATGTTAGAGGCAGAAGGAGAAGAAGATCGATGCAACCGGAAATCAAAAACAGGTGGAGGGGTAAGGAAGGGGTGGTGGTGGCGTTTTTCCCAAAAAAAAAAAATTAAAAGTAAGAAATGCTGCAGAAAGGTAAGAAGTATTATCAGGGGAGTGCCTGCCCCACACGACCAGAGGTCCACAAAGGAACACACACCTCAACGCATGCATTCCTTTTCCAAAAAAAAGGCGGGTGTTTTTTATTATTATTATTTCCCAACATAAAAACCATTCTCGATTTAAATCATAAAAAAAAATCTCAACATAAAAAAGGCGTGCTACCAAGATCAGAACATCTCTGGGTCGGCTGGTGATTGGTTGATTGGTTTCTAGTTGCTACGTTTATAGAGCTGTGGGGCGGCGTGCATTGACCATGCAAATATACCTTGGGTCCTCGCTTGTTGTCATAGGACAGTTGGTCGAGGTTTTCATAGTTCCTGTTTTTACTCTGATGAATAATGTGCACAGAGAAGATATGCAGACACAGATATTAAATATTATAAACAGTTGAAAATGGTGGGCAGTAAAGCATTCCAACAAATCTCCACTTTTCTGCTTCAAATTGGAATCCCTAACACTGGGGCTTGCAAAAACATCAAAGAGGACCACTCCCTGATGTGAGCATACAGGCTGCTTAGCATGGAGTCCTACAGGCAGGCTTCCTGAACACCATGTGCTGCTCTCTATGCCTGTTGGCTTTTACATTGATTTTTCTGGCTAATACACACTAATAATATTTTTTTCACATATCTAGCTGGCAGGGCACTGCCTTGGCTTTAAAACCGATTCTTACAACAGATTGCATCACCAGGTCAGAAAAGACAGACCACCGCCCACGTCCAGCACTCACTCTGAGAGCCACCAGCAGTGTGACGCTCAAAACTCTGATGGGTGAATCACACGTGTAACCAAGGCGATCAGTCATTTCCAAAGAGTAAATATTAAACTACATATAGTCCATTCTCTGCATTCTGTACTCATACCCTCTACACTCTCAACACTCTACTCTCTACACTCTCTATACTCTGCTCTCTACATGCTCTATACTCTACCCCTTATACTCTGCTCTCTACATGCTCTATACTCTACTCTCTATACTCTCTATACTCATACCCTCTATACTATACTCTGTTCTCTATACTCTCTACACTCTACTCTCTACACTCTCTATGCTCTACTCTCCATACTCTCTATACTCTATTCTCTACACTCTCTATACTCTACCCTCTACTCTCTATACACTCTACTCTCTACACTCTCTATACTCTACTCTCTACTCTCTCTATACTCTACCCTCTACTCTCTCTATACTCTACCCTCTACTCCCTATACACTCTACTCTCTACACTCTCTATACTCTACTCTCTACTCTCTCTATACTCTACCCTCTACTCTCTATATACTCTACTCTCTACTCTCTACACTCTACTCTCTATATACTCTACTCTAGATACTCTCTATACTCAACTCTCTACACTCTATACTCATACCCTCTATACTCTCATACACATATACACATTCTATACTCTACTCTGTACACTCTATACTCTACATACAGTAATACTCCTTGAACAAAAGCAATTTCTGAAAATGTCCAGCCATGCCAAAAAGAAACCATCAATATAAACCTTTTTAAAAAATGATTCTGGCAAAAGGCAGCTTTGAGATGCTCTGTCAATTTTGATGTTTTTATGTAAGTAGTTTATTTATATGCAGGTCTTGCCCTCTCAGGCTGCTTCAGCCAGTCACACCACAGGCAGATAAAAGAACCGCATTTCATCTGAAGCTGATAATCTGAGCTTCATGTGCCAGCAGTCAGAAACGGAGCACTGAGGAGAGTGAACGCACCGAACACTCACCGTATACGCGCAGCAGTGCTAACACTCAGAACAGTGCGTCAAACAAACGGCTCTGATGTTAAGCCTTCAGAGTGAGACTGTGCTACAATGACTGATTATATTTCGACATTTATTAGTCATTTATTAGCCAATTATTAGACAAAATTAGTCTGTAAGACCTCCATTCTAGATCACTCCAACTGTGCAGCTACAAAATGGACACTCTGACTTAGTATGCACATCCTTCCCTCACAGATAATGGTGCTGACATCCCTGAGCTATTCTTTCCAGTGGACTGTTTTCCTACTGTAGCTGTCTCTATGGTGAATTTAAATTCAGTCATTATCCTTTCTCTGGAAGGAGGGATTCCTCATTCAGCTGCTGTTATTGATTTGGAATCCCTGTCCAATTGAATACATGAATGTATGTAGACTGTCTTTGTGTCCGATATTGCCAGGGAAGAGATATTAGATATTCCTGGCAGAAATGGTCTAGCAAAAAGTGGAACTGGCATAATTTAAATTGCACCTCTAATGCTTTCCGCTTTCTCTCACTGTATGCAGGTACATGAACTCAGTGCTGGTGAAATGTTTATGCTTTATGTTTACTGTAGAAGCAAAAACTCAATAATTCCAGTCAGAGACAGTGTGTTGTTGAGCTGATCCATGCCTCATATTCTGCACATGAAAAAGGCTTCTGCAGAACACAGCCCTTCATTTATGAAGCGGGCTGAGAAACATCATCACTTATTAAAGTTCTTTTCTGCTCATCAGATGGCAGTCGTGCCCAGGGGCATGGTGATGCTGCCATATTTTCACCTTTTAGAGAAAATTCTCCTTCAGTTATTTAAGACCTAAAACATACTTTGTGTATTTCTTCGGTCTGAATTTGATTATGCTTCAGCAAAAGAAGCCACTAGCAGCTACACTGGCCTGGCGCTGAAGGAGATCTGAAATCAATCAAACACTGACTGAACAAGAGGAGATCACTCAGGGAGAACAGATGTCACAGCACTTCATCAATGCACACATCCAGGTAAGTGTGTGTGTGTGTGTGTGTGTGTGTGTGTGTGGGTGTGTGCGTGTGTGAGTGTGTGCGTGTGTGCGTGCGTGTGTGTGTGCATGCGTGTGCATGTGTGAGCATGCATGTGTGTGTGAGTGTGCTTGTGCACGTTTGTGTGTGTGTGCATGCGTGCGTGCGTGTATGTGTGTGAGCGTGTGAGCGTGTGTGCGTGTGCGTGTGTGCGTGCATGTGTGTGTGAGTGTGCTTGTGCACGTTTGTGTGTGTGTGCATGCGTGCGTGCGTGTGTGCGTGTATGTGTGTGCATGCGTGCGTGCGTGCGTGTATGTGTGTGAGCGTGTGAGCGTGTGAGCGTGTGTGCGTGTGCGTGTGCATGAGTGAGTGTGTGTGTGTGCTTCTGCACGTGAGTGTGAGTGCATGTGTGTTTGTAAAAGAAAGAGTTAGAGAGTAAAAATGCAGGCTTATGTGAGTCATGATGAAACATCCGGTACAGGAGCTCTCAGCTCTGCACTGACACTTTCTCGCAGCTGAGTGAGCGCAGTGGGGCTGGCCAGCGCAGTCATGGTGGGATGGATAATCCTGGCTGTGTGGAGCCTGGGTTTGGGGTTCTGGAAACCTGTTATCAGAAATATTAGCTAAAGCTAGTTCCGATGCTAATCAGTATCAGCTCTAAAGTTTTAGAGCCCAAAGTGTCTGTGTCATTAATATAATCAAAGCCAGAGCTTAAAAGCACTGGCCTGTTCATGCGAGCGAGCTGATCTGAGTTGTTCATCTTTAATTTAAGACTCAAGCAGAGAGAATCTCAGCATGAGGGGAAGAAGCCTGCTCAGCTTGCTCTTCTGCTGCCTACCTGCCCACCTGGGCTGGCAGCAGCACAAAATGGCACCTTTCTCAGTGAAAGATCTGATGAAGGAATCATGGGTCACCTGTTTGACAGCAGGAATGCTCCTGACAATAAAGAACAGGAAGTTAAACGTCAGATTCCAAGCGTAGCAGGAAGAGATTTGCTGAGAAACAGGGAAACAGATGGCCTTGCTGTCATACACCTGCTCTCTGCTGCTGAGAATGTGCCACAGACACCCAGCCCCAGATTCTACCTGCATCATGGAACTAACTGCCATCTATGAGATCAGCTCCAACATCAGTTCAGTGAGTTTTCCTATCAAACCCCCATCTCTCAAACCTGCTAGACCACAGAAGCATCCATAAAAACCATGCAGCATTGTCAGCTGTTACCAACACCCAGCTGTTACCAACACCACAGCTGTTACCAACACCCCAGCTGTTACCAACACCGAGCTGTTACCAACACCCAGCTGTTACCAACACCACAGCTGTTACCAACACCCAGCTGTTACCAACACCCAGCTGTTACCAACACCACAGCTGTTACCAACACCCCAGCTGTTACCAACACCACAGCTGTTACCAACACCCAGCTGTTACCAACACCACAGCTGTTACCAACACCCAGCTGTTACCAACACCACACCACAGCTGTTACCAAAACCACAGCTGTTACCAACACCACACCACAGCTGTTACCAACACCACAGCTGTTACCAACACGACAGCTGTTACCAACACCACACCACAGCTGTTACCAACACCACACCACAGCTGATACCAACACCACAGCTGTTACCAACACCATACCACAGCTGTTACCAAAACCACAG
Organism: Megalops cyprinoides; assembly: GCF_013368585.1. Taxonomy (NCBI): domain Eukaryota; kingdom Metazoa; phylum Chordata; class Actinopteri; order Elopiformes; family Megalopidae; genus Megalops; species Megalops cyprinoides. Next base: position 427,279 of record NC_050586.1, read on the forward strand.
CTGTTACCAACACCACAGCTATATTACCTACAGTACACCACAACCACACATGCGCTTTCCTGCTGTTTTCTCGCAGGAACCATGACAGTACGTTTTCTTTTATTTGCAGATCACTTGATGGCCAGGACATGTCATGCATACTGTACTATAATGTGTCCATATAAGGACAGCCAGTGATGGCAGTTCAGTATCTGTCATGACTCAGGCAGCCCTAAGGTCATA
>NC_050586.1:432500-440000 GCF_013368585.1 Megalops cyprinoides
CGCATGGTTACCCATCCATTACAGTCAACAGCTATGTCTCAATGATGTTTCATGTGTATGTAATGCGCCTCTTACTGTATTTTTCAGGGCCGTAAAACGGCGTGGTTGAATGAGTAAATTATAATTTTATAATTATCGTAATCGTCGTGTAATTATCACGATAATCACTATTACTCCAGTAGTCGAAAAAATATGTATTAAGTTCCTATTTTGAAACCATAATGTGCTAAATTCGTTCCGGAATAATGTTGAGTGTTTTTATTTAGCACTTTAGCCAGTCACGTAGACCATCTGTAAAAACAGAAACAGAAGGAATGAACAGCAATCGCGTGTGTACCTAAACATGTCCACGTTGCTGTCGTATTTGTTCAATTCTACAAACAAGCCCTTTTCATAGTTTCAGCTTTTGATTTGTGTGCCCACGTATTTATGAACAAACAACATTATATAAACAGTTGGATTTAGGAGTAACACTCCAGATAGGAAGACTGTCTGTAACTGTGACTGAGCTTGCATGATCAATAATTTAATAATTCACCTGTGGTGCGAAATTAATACAAAGAAAAACAGATAAATTTGTTTAACGTTGGATAACCTGTTCTCAGAGAAATTTGGAGACGCGCACACAAAGGTTGGACAAACGTTTTTCAGAGACATTCTGGTTTACTGAGCATTCAGCTGGGGAGAAAATGTCTCAAACACAGTGTGGACATTTCCGCCACCAGAAACAGGAACATCTCACATTCCTGAATCAAACAGTCCCTACAGAAAGACTACCTTTTGTGTAAGATAAAATACGACGGCAAAATCAACCCTGCCATCTTTTCATTGCTAACAGGTACGCTGCTGAATGCAAAACAAAAAAAATGCATGCTATTTTTTTTTCTTTGTATGTTATCCTGTTGGTGAATTTCGGTTGTAAAAGCCTAAAAGTATAAACATTTTTTATCATTTTCTTGCTATAATCCATTTTATTGCACGTTCTTATAGTTTACAATTGCCTGAGTTGTGTGGTATTTTCTTCGTGGAAGTCCATGTAGCCGACTCATATTTTTCACTCAACACATCGAGTGTTTATCAGGGTTCCAGTCTTTCCCGACTGCTTATCGGAGATTAGGCTACATTCTATTTTTATGTCAGACATACAGATCAAATCTCAAAGCAATGGCTGGTGACAGGCTACTGTTTTGGCTTTTAAAATGACATTTTTGGTCAGATTATAGTGATTCTTCGTAAAACATAAAAACGTAAAACTACCTTTAAAGGTCCAAACTGAAGGCACTAGCAACTATACATAGCTAACGGAGTAAAATATGTATGTGACCTTTACGTATGGATGCCCTAATTCTTGGCAATGTAACACATCGTGGAGGAGTAACGGATGTGCGCGAAAACATGTTCTGTTCTTGACACCGAATTACCTGGCTGGAGATGAGGTCTTCGCACACAGAAAGAGCCATCTGGATCGCGTTGGGTTTGTGAGTGACCGAGATGGCGTTCAGCTTGAACTTGTCTTTTCCGTATATGTTGTTGGCTTGTGTGACCGCGTCCTTGAACACCTGTTCATACCTCTTCTGACTCAGGACGGCGCCGATATTCACCATCTTCGGCTCACAGCCGCCCCGCGCACAGGAGCAGGAGAAAAAAACGGCCAGCAGAAACAAACGCATCTTGCGCAGAGGTCGGTCGCTCCGTGGCCCCGGGTCGAGCCTCTTTCGGTTGTCAGCGAGTCGGTGTGTCCTTCTTCTCCCGGTCCTCCCCGACCGCGTCGCTGGAGTGTGATTAAATTAACATACACCGCGGAGGAATGTGCGTAAAGCGCGCTGTCAGTGAGTCGACAGTCTGACGTTTGTATTAATATGTAATTATTTTAGTTTTTCATATTTTGTGTCGCTCGTTTCTTTGCATTCCTATTCATTTACAACTAAACAGATTCTCCTTTTCTGGGAGCAGATTTTATTAATTTTACGTGAACAGCAACATTTGTGTTTTTTTCTTGGAGAAGCGTTCCTGCCTCGGCTCCGAGGTGCTGCCGAGCTGTGACACGAATGAACCGACGCTCGCTGTGCGCGTCTGTCCGCGGTTCTGACCAGCGTGCCTGCGCACTGATGCGCGCGCCTGCCTACAGATCCTAAGCTTCTGTGTTTTGTTTGAAAGATTACTTGATTATCTCCATCGATGTAACTCATTTTGAATTTATAACCTGTTTATATTGTAAAAACAACGAGTTTGCTGGGTGATCAGTCCAATGCACTCTTTCTTTGTAGCGAGGTAGAAAGAGGAGAAGGGTAAGATTCCGTAAGTGAAGATGTCGAGAGGGGTATATTGGTATATTGGGAGAAAGACAGAGGGGCAGAATAAGATGGTAGATGACTGTGAATCTTTGCCTTTGGGTGAAATAAGTTTGTCACCATTGATCCTCGCCTGAGAACTAAAATCCCCCCAGTGAAAAATTCCACTTTCCTAAAACCACGCAGGGCGAGTCAGTGGTGATAAGTGTTGCTTCAGCCACAGTTGTGTGATTATATAATCACGTTATCCACGGATTAAATTCTACAATCATGCGCAAATCCACATATGACTCTGTGTGGACGGCATCGATGTGTTTAAAACAGCACACAGATATTTTTTTAGCAAAGAATAAGCGAAGACTTTCCAACGCGGCAGCAGTAGTATATCCAAGGAATTATTCTGTACAGTACATGCGTGTTCATATTTGATATGTAATAAATCAGTGTGTGTCTGAAATTGGATTTTTGAATCAGTCTAAGCACAATATGAACCTGTAAAGTAAAGAAAGATATTTCTGCTACACCATTACGCTTTAATCCAGAAGGGAACTGCATCTATTACCACGGCTCTTCAGACAGAACGCTCGAGAAGAGGAGAGCGAGAGATTCAGCTAGACCCCGGTTACCAAGGAAACAAGCATCCCCGACTCCAAGTGTGAGCTAGTTTTTGAAAACTCAATGACAGCGAACGCCTTTGATATGCGTAGAAAAGCACGGTGTCTGTGAGTAAAAACGAATTTATTCTCAGCATTAGCGGCGGCGGAAAACACAACTGTTAAACAACGTTTAAACAACATTTAAAATGGAAGCCACAAAAACCTCGGGAAACAAAAACTGCAATAACGACCAACAGTGCCGGCGCAGACACACATTTCTCGCATCATGTTATTTCAGCCGTTCCAGAATATTGGTAGGAGCCAATATGGACTTTGCATCTTATTTTTAATATTTTTACTAAAATGATGTGTCTTTCTATGTCTCTCTCTACACATACACACACACACACACACCGTGTTGTCTCGCACGGGTGCCGTGCCGCCGCCAGCCGCACAATCAAAGTGAGGACAGGTCTCCCGCTGGCCTGCTCCCGCGCGCGGCCCCTCCCCCTTCCGTACCTTCATTTAACGCCTCGCAACAGCGAGAGAGCACACGCACCAAGGTCACACATCCACACACACCCACTCATACACAGAGCAACTGAAATTCCACACTTACTACCCCATCTACATCACACACAAAATACGTACACATGAATACAGATGTTGTACTCTTCTAGAACATGCAGAGATACATGCACACCTACACACACACTTTAGCATTTCTGAATCATTCTCAATCAATGTTTGTGCCAGTTTCAGATCACATGTCACAATGCACAGAAAAGCACTATATAGAATACTTTTTCCACCCAAATATCTGTTCCCTCTCCTCTGATTCCCAGCTGAATGTGGATGGCTAAAGCACTCACACACTCATCAAAGGAAGCAGCAGCACTGGAAAGCACCAGTCATTCCCTGGAGTGGGAGATGCTGAGCGGGGGAGACAGTGAGGTAAGTGGGCCTGGCTGTGGAGATGCTGAGCGGGGGAGACAGTGAGGTAAGTGGGCCTGGCTGTGGAGATGCTCCAGGCTCTGGCAAATCTCTGCAGAGTGATTGTCTAACTGGGTCGCTGCCATTACCACATGGTGTTTGGCGCACCATTTCATAACGGCGCTTTGTGTAACATATCCAGGGTACCATTCTTCAAATCAGCTCACGCTACATATTGTTACTTTGAATTAGGAAGACAGAGAGATGACTGTGCACTTTTGTGTGTGGAGGGATCATTACAGCTGACACTGGCACAAGGTCATCAGAACGACAACCAGCACAGTGAGACAGTGTTTTTACCCTCCCAGCACAGTGAGAGTATTTTACCCTCCCAGCACAGTGAGAGTATTTTACTCTCCCAGTACAGTGAGACAGTGTTTTTACCCTCCCAGTACAGTGAGAGTATTTTACCCTCCCAGCACAGTGAGAGTATTTTACCCTCCCAGCACAGTGAGAGTATTTTACTCTCCCAGTACAGTGAGACAGTGTTTTTACCCTCCCAGCACAGTGAGAGTATTTTACTCTCCCAGTACAGTGAGACAGTGTTTTTACCCTCCCAGTACAGTGAGAGTATTTTACCCTCCCAGCACAGTGAGAGTATTTTACCCTCCCAGTACAGTGAGAGTATTTTACCCTCCCAGTACAGTGAGAGTATTTTACTCTCCCAGCACAGTGAGAGTATTTTACATTTACATTTACATTTATTCATTTGGCAGACGCTTTTATCCAAAGCGACTTACATAGGTTACAGCTCTTTACAATGTTATCCATTTATACAGCCAGATATTTACTGAGGCAGTTGTGGGTTAAGTACCTTGCCCAAGGGTACAGCAACAGTGTCCCAGCGGGGCACTTTTCGGGGACGAGTCCTGCTCCTTAACCACTATGCTACACTGCTCTCCCAGTACAGTGAGAGTATTTTACCCTCCCAGCACAGTGAGAGTATTTTACTCTCCCAGTACAGTGACAGCACACCTAACACAATAACATTCAGATAGCACTTCCCAGACCATCAGGATAAACAAACCTTGGATGCCCTGATCCTCTGTGTGCTGCAGCTAGGACTCATGGCAATGTGCACTGCGTTTGATTTGGGATGTGGAGGGAAGAAGCTATCCTCTTCTGTTAAGCTCAAAGGCACAGCAGGGACAGAGGAAAATTAAGCAGATAGTAAATTAGGCATAAAGAGTGAAAGCAGCTTTCCACAGACGCTGGCTTAATGTGCTTCTTTTGTAAGATACGCTCTCCTGCATACATTATTGAAGACTCTGACGCCCTTCACCCCGGATGTTTCCGGAGAGGTGCTTCATCATTTCGGAATGGTACTAATCAGCAGGCCGTTTCTCACAGACAGGGAGAGAGAAGCAGCAGGAGACTCACCTCATCTCTCTCCCCCTCCGTGTGGAGACAGGTGGGTATTTTTAACCTGAACTAGTTTAAACGCCCTTCCCGACCAGCCACACTCAGAACGCTTCACTTTGTCACTACAATAGGTGACAGGATGGGCTTGGTCATTGACTACAGTCTAAACCTTCAGCCTTAGAAAAATGTGCACATACTTAAGACTATAAAATAAGAAGCTAAAAACATGAAACTATTAAAAAATAATACTTCAAGAATACTGAGAGAGCTGCTGTACAGTATTTCATGCTAAAACATTGGAGCTCACTGTAAATGCTTCCAGAATATTCATGTTTCTGTATGGTGGTGGGGGGGGGGGGCATCACCTGCAGGTACGCACACCTGTAGGCCTTGATGATCAGCCTAGGTGTTGCCTTCATCATTACATTACATTTACATTAGATTATTGGCATTTAGCAGATGCTCTTATCCAGAGTGATTTACACCAGTTACAGTTTATTTATTTATTTTACAATGTTATCCATTTATACAGCTGGATATTTTACTGAGGCAATTGTGGGTTAAGTACCTTGTCCAAGGGTACAGCAGTGCCACAGCAGGGAATCAAACCGGCAACCTTTCGTTTACGAGTACAGCTCCTTGACCACTATACTACACTGCTACACTATACTGTACTCATCAGCTCCTCAGAACCCTCCGGCCATGCTGCAGGTCTGCATAGGGGCTTTTCCTGCTTTAGCTTCGTGTTTGTCTCCTTCCATCAGGAGGAATAAAACAGCCACGGTCCAGGTCACCCCTCCCATCCTCTGCTTTTGCCCAATCAGCACCTGGCGCAGTGGCCACACCCAGTCGAGGGCAGAGGGCCCTACTGGCCCTCACGCTGGTCCCAGGTCAGCAGGGCAGCAGAGAGGACACCATGCTGCGTTCACAGTGAAAAAACTGTGGTAAGAAGTGTAGGGAACTGATCCTGCACCCAGAGGGCAGCAGTCTCAGCCCTGGGGGGCACAGCTGCTGTTCCTCTCCTTAAACACGCTGCTGCCTGAATTATGCATGTGTGTCTGTGTTTTACGCATGTGTGTCCACTGCTCTGTGCCATGTTTCTCTGCTGAAAGTAAATGATACAAAAGCGAAGGCAGGGCACAGGGGCGGGTCCTGCGGGGCTGTCCTCAGGCACAGACGGCCGGCTGCCCGCACACTGCAGGGCTGAGAGCGGCACTAGTGTTAGCATTAGCATTAGCACTATTATATTCATTCTCCCTTTCATATTGAGTGATGTGCATGTCATAACCTGTGGCCATAAAAACTTTGTCAAAATTAAATTGTACGCTTATTACCAGTACCAAGTTTACAATAAGTAATGAATATTTTGAGATATATTGATATTAATTAATTCAAAAAAGGACACAAAACATATTGCCAGATACCATTATCAAAATATCAATATTATGACGATTTTTTTATAGAGTTTACATTAAATCAACAATAATTACGTATGCAACCCTATTAAAAATCTGTTTTTTATGAGACAGGATTCACAAAATAATAGTATAATAGTATTGAGAGAGAACAGATTTATAAAGTGCACACATTTAACACATAGTGTTCTCTCTGAGTGAAATTTGCTCCCTGGTACAGACATTCTCTCTCAGACCGCAGTAACACAGGACCTGCAGAAACTCATTCCTCATTCAAAAGTCTGAAAGACTCTCAACATGATTGCTAATAGTAAGGCAGTAAAACAAATTCTCCATTGGAAGTCAAAATAATTTAGAATTAAACAAGTTTGCTATATCCAATATACATTTTTTTAAATAATGAATACCAAGAATGTTTGCAGGAAGCCTGTACCCTGAGGCACAAGACTGACCAGCTGGGTCATAGCTGGCTTTGAGCCACAGACCAGCACCAGCACCAGCTGTCATACTGGCATAAACACCCCTCAAAGCTGAGGACGTCAGAACAAGCCTGAGGGACAAAAGCAAGACTGTACTATTCAGTAACTCTCACACAGAGCATCAGAGCGGCTTAAAGCTACTTCCCTCTGCAATGTGAAAGGCTCCCCTCCTGCAATTCTGCCCGCTTCTCAAGGCACCTGTGTTTCAAAGCCAGCAAATCACAGGCCTGTTTGACATTGATTGATAAGTATACTGTCAAATCACAGGCCTGTTTGACATTGATTGATAAGTATACTGTCAAATCACAGGCCTGTTTGACATTGATTGATGTGGACGTGGATTAAGAAGCTGGCCGTCACGATG
>NC_050586.1:442500-460000 GCF_013368585.1 Megalops cyprinoides
AAAGCAATATGTAAAAGACGGTACTGTTCCAAATATAACGCTACCACATACCACATGCATGCAAGTAAACCTCCACATACATATTTACATAAAAAAATCCAGACAGATCTCTGACTCTCACTGGTACTTTCAGTACTGGGAATGGTGGCTAGTTTCACTAAATGAATTATACAATTACATAGAACTACATGTTCTTTGAAAATAAATATATGATATTCATGTCCGTTTATTTGTCCTTGCATTACAGTAACAAATGCTACATGTGCGTCTGTCATTAGCATCTGCTAACAGCTAATTCTGCACCTTTATGCAAACCCTGTAGAAGGCATGGTGTCAGAGGAGTATTGTACAGGCAGGAAACCCAGCACAGCATGTGGGTTCACATCTGACTACTGCACAGGCAGTGAAGGATGCTGACCATGACAGTTTAAGACAGTGATGCAATGTTAAGACACCATGCCGTTGTGGCTGGATATATCTACACCAGTCACTTCAGATAAGCACAGCACCACCTGTCTTTTGGGGTTAACAGCTTTAACAATACTACTAGGGCTGTCTGCCTCAGGAAAACAAACAGGAGCATCCAGCGTGTGGCCTTGGCATGTGGCCTGGGCGTGTGGCCTGGGCGTGTGGCCTGGGCGTGTGGCCTCGGCGTGTGGCCTCGGCATGTGGCCTCGGCGTGTGGCCTCGGCGTGCATCCCCGGCAGGAAGGCACAGGCTGCAGCTGCTGCTGTGTGACAGTGATGCAGGGCAGGACGCTGTCTCATTGTGATGACATCATCCAGTACTAAGTGTTACATCACAGAGGTCTACAGGAGGGTCAAACACAGAGAACAGGACAGTGTGTAAAGGACCTGAGCCTGCAGCCCTCTGTGGCGTGTCCTAATGCAGCCAATGACTGGGTGAGCTGTGTCTTTTCTCTGCTCCCTTTTCTCAGACGTCCAACTAAATGACGCACCATTATATAAGAAGGACTGGCCTATCAAAGGCGAGTACAATGTAGGTGCATAGGTTTCCAGCAATGGCTCTTCAGATGCAAACTGCGCCATCCCTGTTGTCTGTCTGTCCTGGTACGCATTAATGTAGAGAGGATGTACTTCTAATAAATGCCTCTTATAATGGAAGGTTTTTTTTTTCCCAAATAACAGTGGAGGGACAGATGAACTGTGACATGCGCGCAAAAGACGATGCCCTGACCTCCTGCCTTGTTTCCTTAAACTGAAAAAAGTAAGGACGGGTAAATACTTCTTGAAAGTGTGTATATTTACAGCAAAGTGAGATAAAACTTATTAGCTAGGAAAACAGTGCACGGACTCTTCCGGTGTAGAAAAATTTGACACTTCATAAACCTCTTACGAAAAATGTTTATGATCTCCATACATATTCTATAAAGCCTATAGATATTGTCCTGAAAGAATCGTTCGTGCACTGTTTAGGCCTATCTATTCCCATATCAATGATTATCACAAGGATGCACACTGATCCTGGAAAGCTACCAAGTATTGTGACATTTCTGACATCACCCCGTGTGCATCACGGTGTGTGCGAGTCCAGCGCTTGGTACCAGCCATTTGGGGAGACAGGGGGCAGATCCCCGGTTTTCCGTCACCAGTGTACCTCGTTTGCAGCCTGAGCGCGGGAGCACCCCTTTTCGGCGGCGTAGCCCACCTCGTCCGGCGCCCGGAGCAGCTCCAGCGGCGAGAATAACAGCCAGCAGAGATACCGCGGCGAGAGTGCAGGCCCGCCCCGCCGAAACCCACACCTCTGAGTATGCAACCCCAAAGAATTTGTCTGAACGTGTCTCATCCACGAGTCCCATGGCCACAATAATCACCATCACCACCACTACCACCATGAAAACCTTGGCAAACAGTGAGAGGGTGTACGGTACCGTTCCGTTCCAGACCCAGCAGCGGGTGCCGACACTATCCTCCCACAAAGCGCCCTAGTGGTCAAAACCACACCAAGTAGCCTAAGGTGGCCTGTCTCTGTGGGAGACTTGTGGGACGTCTGGGGTCTGCTGTTTCCTCTGTCATGTTTTAAGTATGTTGCAAACTCATGAATCGCGGGGACACAAACAGGTTTCCTCTATGGCGGCTGATTAAACACCATAAAATAGTATCAACAGTGTGACATAATGAAACAATCATACTGTGATTTCAGCGTTACCAGCGGGTCTCCCAAGATATATAACACTGAATCGCTATAATATTTAGGCTCACACGTGGAGGCTCTTACCAGCCATGTATACCGCTGGAGATTGTAATCTTGTATGATTCCTGCATTATTACGCCAGACTGCTGCGAGTCATTAGTAGAAGCCTGTCGCTATCTTTATATGTCAAGTGTATGCAGACAGTCAACAGTCTAAGTAACAGTGTCTTTAAGACCTCAGATAGAGGTGCATCCTGGAACATACAGAGAAATAGGAGATGCTTTGAGGATGAAACTGGACATCAACATTATCATAATAATGGCCAGCAGGGAGCACCGGTGGGAGCAGTGAGCAGCGGTGGGAGCAGTGAGGAGCAGGGAGCAGCGGTGGGAGCAGTGAGCAGCGGTGGGAGCAGTGAGCACCAGTGGGAGCAGTGAGCAGCGGTGGGAGCAGTGAGGAGCAGGGAGCACCAGTGGGAGCAGTGAGCACCAGTGGGAGCAGTGAGCAGCGGTGGGAGCAGTGAGGAGCAGGGAGCACCAGTGGGAGCAGTGAGCACCGGTGGGAGCAGTGAGGAGCAGGGAGCAGCGGTGGGAGCAGTGAGCACTGGTGGGAGCAGGGAGCACCAGTGGGGCCAGGCTTCTGTTTTAACCTGTTTTGTTTTGTTTAAATGTGCTGTATGCTCAGAGGTGTCATATCTCATATAATCATGCTGGGAGTTTTGGACCAGTATCAGACCGGTACTCCTTTAGTGTCCAAATGGGTGTGATCATGAGGAAAGCAGTCAGCAGAAGCATGGCAGTAAGAAGGTTTAATGAGCGTTTCACCCCAGATCACGCCAGCCTCATATTTACACAGAAGCAACATTTCTTTCTGTCTGTGATTATTGGAGAGGAAAGGCATTCTAGTGACTAATCTGTCAAGACAGTTATATTCTGTGTGGGACAGGAAGAGCAGGGATGGCACGCTTAGCATTGACACAGTTAGCATTTAGCTCTGGCTGGTTGATTATTTTGGTTGATTAAACAATTCTGAACAGCCCACACAGTAGCTCATATTGTATCAGTGGAGTAACTCTGGGGATATAAACACTCCCTCTCTCAGAGAGGGGGGTGCAAACGGCTCTGTGACAGGGGCTCTGTGCCAGAGGCAGGGTGTGTTAGGGGCAGGGTGTGTTAAGGGCAGGGTGTGTTAGGGGCAGGGTGTGGGCAGGCTGGCGTAGGTGGACGTCCAGTAGTGTACAAAGCGTGTTCTGAGCTCACGCTTGACGGAGTCCTTGCTGATCTTGTTGTTGATGTCCAGGTAATGGCGTCCTGAGCTGGTGAAGGCGGGCCAGGTGGCAGGAACTTGGGACTCACCTTGGTTAGGGTCACTATGGAGACGGAGAGGAGGAGGTAATCTCAGAAAAATAATCAGGTGAGCAAACATGTATGCTGCACCTGTTACTGCAGAGGAAAAGACGGCAGGACCAGCACCTGAACAACAACAACCCTCTTTAAACTCCATCTCACATCTCACCTGCAGAAACCTTCCTAACAATCTTTTGGATTTTTAGTGTAAATGTATCAGTTTATCAAAAACAAATATCAATCTTTGTAAATGACTGTGATGCTTATTTTATCCAATCTCAGTACTAACAAAAGTGTAAAATTGTATCCTTAAATATTACTGATGAAAAATAACTATGTGGTGCAGTACATCTTCCTCTCGCTACGCCGTCACTCTGAAATAGCTCTCTAACGCAGAGAGGATGGGTTAGGGTTAGGGTTAGGGTCTGAAGCAGAGAGGATGGGTTAGGGTTAGGGTCTGAAGCAGAGAGGATGGGTTAGGGTTAGGGTTAGGGTCTGAAGCAGAGAGGATGGGTTAGGGTCTGACGCAGAGAGGATGGGTTAGGGTTTGGGTCTGACACAGAGAGGATGGGTTAGGGTTAGGGTTAGGGTTAGGGTTAGAGTCTGATGCAGAGAGGATGGGCAGGTTTACCCGGTTCTGGCAAAGTTGGTCCAGTAAGCAATAAGGTATGCAGAGACGTCACGGTGCCGGGGGAGGTAGGCCAGGGGGGTAGAGAAGGGTTTCCCGAAAACGTACTGCACGTCCTCGGCGTGGTCGGACCCCATCCAGCGGGGGAAGCCAGGGATTCGGGTCGGCATGGAGAAGACGTAGGAGTAGGAGCGAGCACCCCTGCAGCCAGAGACACACAGCAATGCAGCCAGTGTATGGGGGTGTGTGGGGTGTATGGGGGTGTATGGGGGTGTAGGGGAGTGTAGGGGAGTGTGTGGGGGTGTATGGGGGTGTGTGGGGGTGTGTGGGGTGTATGGGGGTGTGTGGGGGTGTAGGGGGGTGTAGGGGGTCGGAGAGTGTTGAGACCTGGCGTTTTTCTCGTGCAGGTAGAGGGCAGTCTGCGTCGGCACAAGGAAGAGGTAGTCTGTCTCGATGTCCACCACAGTCTTCTTGATGGTGTCCTGGTCAGGCTGGGGGACCCAGCTTCGTGTGTAGGTGCTGTAGGAGGAGTTCAGAGCCGGCTCACCCTTCTCTGCGGTCAGCCCAGCCAGCAGCCTTCTGATGTCCTCACTACAGCAGAGGGGCCAGCGCAGAGTGGAGAGAGAGAGTCAGAGAGCTGTTTCAGGTGTGAATTTTACTTCCAGAAAACCTGTGCATGTGTGCCTGTGTGTGTGTGACTGTGTATGTGTGCATGCATGTGTGTGTGTGTGTGTGCGTGTGTGTGACTGTGTGTGTGCGCTCGCGTGTGTGTGCAAGTGTGTGCGACTATGTGCGTGTGTGTGTGTGTGTGTGTGTGTGTGAGTGTGTGTGTGTGTGAGTGTGTGCGACTATGTGTGTGTGTGTGACTGTGTATGTGTGCACGTGTGTGTGTGTGTGTGTGTGAGTGTGTGTGTGTGTGTGTGTGTGTGTGTGTGTGTGTGTGTGTGTGTGTGTGTGTGCGTGTGTGTGTGTCTGTGAGTGTGTGTTCCCTCACGGGTAGGTGGGCTTGTTATTCTGGTTGATTGACGGGACGTCCATGCCAGCAAAAAGGTGTCCGTCCATGTCATTGGTGCCGGCGATGTAGTCGATGTGGGCGGTGTTGTGGAAGAGTCTGCTTGGGAGGTCAGGGATGAAGTCTCCATCCACCACAGGGGACAGCTCCAGGGAGAAGACCACCGGGCCTGCCGGGAAGCCAGGGACAGAACCCAGCACAATGAGGATATTTATACATCAGCCTTGTACTGTTAGAGGCGCTGAATCACCATGCTTCACTGTCTCTGGGGACTCCTGCCATCTCCCGTAACTATGATACTAAGATAAAAACATGCAGATTGCAATAATAGTAAAATTGCTGTTTATTATTGACAGTCTCACACACTGTATTACGGACTATATCAACTTCTGTGTGGAGAATGCCGTACCCAGCAAGACTATACTGTGTTTTTCCAACAATAAACCCTGGATTACTCCTGACATAAAGGCTCTCCTGAAGGAGAAATGGAGGGCCTTCAGGTCTGAAAACAGGGAGGAACTGAAGAATGTGCAGAGTGAGCTGAGGAGGAGGATCAGGGAGGGGAAAAACAGCTACAGGAGGAAGATGGGGGATCAGTTGCAGCAGAACAACACCAGCGCAGTCTGGAGGTGCCTTAAAACCATCTCTGGCTACAAGGAACCCACCTACCAGCCTGTGGGGGACCGAGAGTGGGTGAATGATCTGAACATTTTCTTTAATAGATTTGATCAGTCATCTACCCCTCCCCCTGTCCAGCCCTCCTGTCTGCAACCCCCATCGTTTTCCCCCCTGTATACTGCCCCACCACCACCACCACCACCCCCCTTCCCACAACATTCAGCTCACAGCTACCCCGCACATACACTGCATTTCCTGTCCAATGTACTACACCCCCCCCCACATCCTCCAGCATACAGCCCCCCTGCCCCAACCTGTCCGTCACAACAAACCAGGTGGGGAAGGAGCTCAGGAGGCTTAAGGTGAGGAAGGCTGCAGGTCCGGATGGCATCAGTCCAAGGCTCCTCAAGTCCTGTGCAGATCAGCTGTGCAGGATAGTTGGGCACATCTTCAACCTGAGCCTGAAGCTGGGGAGAGTGCCACAGCTGTGGAAAACATCCTGCGTGGTACCAGTGCCAAAGACTCCGCACCCCAAGGACCAGGCCAGTGGCATTGACATTGCACCTGATGAAGACCCTGGCTGGTCCTTGTCCATCTCCGCTCCCTAGTGAGCCCATCAATGGACCCGCTACAGTTCGCTTATCAACCTGGCATTGGGGTGGAGGATGCCATCATCTACCTCCTACACAGATCCCTCTCTCACCTGGAAAAGGCTGGGAGCACTGTGAGAATCATGTGTTTTGACTTTTCTAGTGCCTTCAATACCGTACAGCCCTCGCCCCTGAGGGAAAAGTTGGAGTGTACAGGGGTTAATCACCATCTTACAACATGGATTCTGGACTACCTCACCAACCAGCCACAGTATGTGAGGATACGGGACTGCAAGTCTGACATGGTTATCTGTAGTACGGGAGCCCCACAGGGAACAGTCCTGGCTCCCTTCCTCTTCACCCTTTACACTGCAGACTTCACGCACAGCTCAGCCAACTGCCACCTGCAAAAGTTCTCTGACGAATCCGCAATCGTTGGCCTAATTACAGATGGAGACGACAGGGAGTACAGAGAACTGACCCAGAACTTTGTGGATTGGTGTCAGCGGAACCGCCTCCAGATCAATGCAGGGAAAACCAAAGAGATGGTGGTGTATTTCCGCAGGTGCAAACACTCCCCTCCTACACCAGTGAACATCCAGGGAACGGACACTGAGATGGTGAAATCTGATGGTGAAGTACCTGGGAGCTGAACAATAAGATGGACTGGTCTGACAATACAAATGCACTATATAAGAAAGCACAGAGCAGACTCTATCTGCTGAGAAGACTCAGGTCTTTTGGAGTGCAGGGAGCACTCCTGAGGACCTTTATTGACTCTGTGGTGGCATCAGCCATTTTCTATGGAGTGCTTTGCTGGGGCAGCAGCATCTCGACTGCTGACAGGAAGAGACTTAACAGACTGGTTAAGAAGGTCAGCTCTGTCCTGGGATGCCCCCTCGACCCAGTGGAGGTGGTGGGAGAAAGGAGAATGATGGCTAAGCTATCTTCCCTGATGGAGAACAAGTCGCACCCCATGCAGGATTCTGACAGCACTGGGCAGCTCCTTCAGTGACAGGCTGCTTCACCCGCGGTGTGTAAAGGAGAGATACTGCAGGTCCTTTCTTCCTGCTGCTGTCAGACTTTACAATCAGACTTGACAATAGACTCTGCTCCCAGAGGACCACACACATCAAAGTTGAAAATCCACTCATGTGCAATATTACTGTTTAATGTCTATTTAAATGTGTACTGTCTGTTTTTATTTATTAACTATTTACTACTATTTATGTTGTTTGCTTACTTATTTTAATTATTTCTTGTTCTTTTTTCTACTTTATGCAGCTGTAACACTGTAAATTTCCCCGCAGTGGGACAAATAAAGGATTAGCTTAGATCTTACTGCACATTATTGTTACTGAAGTTATACCACAGCACCAGTTCCCTCGTCCATGTAGCAGAGGGGTTAAGGAGCAGGACTCATAACCGAAAGGTCAGCAGTTCAAGTCCCCACTGCTGGCACTGTTGCTGTACCCTTGGGTAAGGTCCTTAACCTACAACTGCCTCAGTAAACATCCAGCTGTATAAATAGATCACATTTTAAAGAAAGCTCTGGATAAGAGCTTCTGCTAAATGCCAATAATGTAATGCAATGGAAGTGCTCCCCCTGCTCCCCCCTGCTTCCCCCCCCCCACACTGACCGTCTCCCAGCTCCTCCAGGGCCAGCTTCCCCGCTTTGGTGAGGGCCACAGGGTCAGTGATCTTCAGACATCCCATCATGCCCTCCTGCGTGGGACAGCCAACCGTCTGTGCCACCTGCAGCCCCGGGGGGACACAGCATCGCCTCTCAGGACAGGCGTGGGTAACGGAGGTGCACATCAAAGGGTGTCAAATACAGCGTAGCAAGACCAGGCCTCTGAGATCAGCAGTAATGTTTTGCAAAAATGTGTGACTGATGATGCTAAACCAGTCAGGTCTTAAGTGTTGATGTAACACCGAGTCCACACCCATCATCAGAGCACACGGAACCCCCCCCCCCCCCCCCCCCCGGGAAACAGGATCAGGTGCTATAAGGGTGGTACTCTGAGTTACATTACCGATGGTTCTGCTACAGTCCCTCTGTTCAGTTTGGCTGTGGGAGCAGTGCCCTGCACACTGTGACCCTGCCACATGAGCGAGTGAGAGTGAGACACGACAGGCCGTGTGCGGCAGGGCAGACAGGAAGAGAGCTGTGATGCAACAGACCTTCTGAGCTAAAGCCAGCGGCTTCTTCTGCAACGCCCAGGGGCTCAGCGCCACCCCACACTGCGAGATCGCCCGACGAATCACACCCTTATTATAGGGAGACAGCATCTGTGGAGAGAGAGAGGGAGGAGAGGGAGGGGGAGAGGGGGGAGGGAGAGGGAGAGAGAGAGAGAGAGAGGAGGGCGGGGGAGAGGGAGGAGAGAGAGGGAGGAGAGGGGGGAAGGAGAGAGGGAGGAGAGGGAGGGGGAGAGGGAGAGGGAGGGAGGGGGGGGAGAGGGGGGAGGGAGAGAGAGGAAGGAGAGGGGGGGAGAGAGAGGAGGGCGGGGGAGAGGGAGGAGAGGGAGGGGGGGGAGAGAGAGGGAGGAGAGGGAGGGGGAGAGGGAGAGGGAGGGAGGGGGGGGAGAGGGAGGGGGAGAGGGGGGAGGGAGAGGGAGAGGGAGAGAGAGAGGAGGGCGGGGGAGAGGGAGGAGAGGGGGGGGGGTGAGAGAGGGAGGAGAGGGAGGGGGAGAGGGGGGAAGGAGAGAGGGAGGAGAGGGAGGGGGAGAGGGAGAGGGAGGGAGGGGGGGAGAGAGGGAGGGAGGGGAGGGAGGGGAGGGAGAGAGAGGAAGGAGAGGGGGGGAGAGAGAAAGCAAGGGCAAGAGAAAGAGAGGGAGGAGAAAGGGAGACAGAGAAAGAATGACAGAGGGGAGGGAAGGGGAGAGAAATTTCCATATAAACAACATGAGGCTCTTGGGAGCAAGCCTCCCTGCGGTGCAAACAAATAGCATTTCATCCCGGATGTTTGTGAGGGTGTTGGAGGCCGCAGGGACAGGGCGCAGAGGTGAGTCATACCTGGAAGCTGACACTCGCAGCCCCTGCTGACTGCCCGAAGATGGTGATGCTGCTGGGGTCTCCTCCAAACGCCCTTATATTCCTGTGGACCCAGGAGATGGCAGCGTGCTGGTCCCACAGGCCATAGTTCCCTGCAGCAGGAGCGGGGAGTCAGAGGGGGCAGGGCGCACTGACTCCTGCAGCAGGTGTGAGTCAGAGAGGGCAGAGCGCACTGACTCCTCACCCCAGCACAGGCCTCAGTCTGAGCTGCTCCACACTCCCGCCTGCTTAAGTGGCAGCATATAAAATGTATAGCATGTAAGCGGCCCCAGAGGAGCGTTACTATGATGAGCAGATTAATAATGCAGCGGAAATGTAAGCTATGCTGGAGCGTCTCGCACGACACAAGCCAGCCTTGCAGCCACATCCCATCATGCCTCACTGCGCCGAGCCGCCCAATCACAGCTCACCAGGCCCGCTGGCATCCCCGGTGCTGAGGAAGCCCAGGGTGCCCACTCGGTAGTTGACAGTGATCACAATGACCTTGCCCCTGTCGGCAATCTCCTCTCCGTCATACAGACTGTTCCCCATGAAGCTGACATCGTTGGAGGCCCCCAGCAGGAATGCACCCCCAAATATGTAGACCATGACAGGCAGACCAGTGGAGACTGTTAGGGAAACAGGAGTCACAGCACACAGCACAAAAGAGTCAGAGCACACAGTCTGTCGCTGTGCAGAGAATCGTTGCAGGGTCATTGGCTAAATGGGTGCACTGCACAGAGCTGCGCATGACTGCGCATACTCTCTGGCTGTCACTGTCAGACTCGTCACTCTCGCCTGGAGCCGCTCCCCGCGGCAGCGTCAGAATGCCCGACCGGCCAGCAGACCCGAGCGGCGATGGGGTACCTGTGCGTCCCTGAGGAACCCAGATGTTGAGATACAGGCAGTCTTCACTGCCCTGGGTGCCCGTCTGCAGCAGGGTCACCTGCAGACACCTCTCCCGAAATTTGGTGGCCTTCAGCACACCTGTGGAGACACAAAGAGAACACGAGCAGCTGCCATTGGACAGTTTGGGAGGGGACGCTCACAGCTGTGTAAATGATTGAGGGACTTACAGGTACTTTACTGCACTCCTGCTCACCTGACCACCCAGGGTGCGGTTTAGGCTTCTCAAATCGCCCTGGCGGAGCAGCGAAGGGGATCCCCTTAAAGATGTCCACTGAGCGGAAGAGACCCAGGCGATGATTCCTCCCCTCCACCATCCCCCCCTCTGTGGACACAACTCCCAGCTAAACACACACACACACAGAAACACACACACACAGAAACAGACTGAGGGAAACTAGTCTGATCACACTAGCCTGATCAAAGCTGCTAAGTATGACCTGGCATTTTCCGTAAAATTTTGGAACCGATTCTCAGCGCCTCCAGCCAGACTCACCCCCACCACACGACTATTTTTTCATACTTTGGCGCCCTCTACTGGCACCACAGTCAGTATTGCGCCTCTCCATAGACGAAGATTGAATTGGTAACGACACTCTAACAACATCTTCGGGTTTTTCAATTGGAAAATCCAAATTCATTGTATTTTCTGGTAAAGTAAATGGTTTACTAATAGTTTTGTTATACAAATGTGATAATAGTTTTGTGATGCTTGGCTGTGTTGACAACACCCTGTTTAACAATACCATTACTGAGGAGTTATTACAATAAGCACGAGCTACCATTTATAAAATGCCAGGAGCACTTTATTTTATCATACATGATTTCCCAGGGATTTACAAGGGAAGTACTTGATAACAATTTAAACTTTTTAATGAAACTCTGATACAGCTAGTACTTGGTAACATAAATACCGGTACTAATATATTTATTAAAAACTACTTGGTAATGATTGAGAATTATCTCAATTAATTCCACTGAAAGCAGTGAGTAATTATGTGGTAGGATCATCAGTGTTACCTGCTAATTACTGCCTTCTGCAAAATGGCCAGACACTTTGTACTTACTCTACATTCCCTAGAGGCCCTTCAATGGCCTCATTACTACTGTTCTCATTAGTTACCTTTTAATCAAAATACAATATTAATATTATTAATTATTACAAACATAATTTCCATGAAACTATTACACATTAGTAATGAGTTGCTTATTTTGTACTTGATTGCATAACGGCTACATATGCTAATTGCTACACATTTATCTTGGAAATTGCATCTATGCATCTTGGATCTATTCAAAATGTTCCCAGTACTTCCTCAGAGAATGCCAGCCAAATATGAATGCCTGTGGTGATGTGAGTAAGTAATCCAACCAACACGCAGCATCTGTCTCTCTCACACAGCTCAATTCTCACTTTGCTGGGTCCATTTATCTCACAAAAGCCCCACTGTCATGACTGAGAACATTTAAATTTCTCAGCAATTTGCTCTTTTCCTTTCCTGTTTTACAGTCTTGTTTTGCTTGCTAGATGCTGGGAATCAGACTTTTATCAAGAAGGTTGCTGGATCCAGTCCCAGGTGTCACACTGCTGAGAACCAGAATCCCTGCAGCGAACGTCCAACTAAACAGATCATTGATATGTAAAAATGAAATTAACTTAAATTATTATGCCTGATAAAGGCATCTGCCAATGAAATAATGAGAGCTATGAGGACCCCTCCCAGTACATACGGTAGCAGCAGAAGCAGCCTGCAGACACAGTGTCAGAACCGCCAGGAACCTCGATGTATCCATGGCCAAACGCAGACGAGTTCCCCCTCTCCCCCTCTCTCGGAGTATTTATACCACCTCCTGGCCTTTCTGCCTTTCATATCAAAAACACATGACCTTCATGCTCACCATATCACTCTGTCGCCAAGGACGACCGTGTGACATAAGAAACGTTTGTGGCCAGCACAACAGTGAGGTGGTGTTTCCTAAGGTTACACACCAGATTTCATCTCGCTGGATATAGGACCCCACTGGCTTCTGCTCACTTCGCATGCTATTTTATTTGGTCATCTGGTTCACAGGTATCTGTGTAAACCTGCCACACCTTCAGAACACCTGGCTGTACCCCATGCCTGGCGCACATCGCGTGTGCTGTCGTTAATCAGCCCAGAGAAGTCTCTGTGTACAGCCTCACTGAGCCTGCTTCATCCTGCCCGGATTAAACACACCCGGGCAGAAAAGTTGATTTCAGTCCTGTCCATCTAATGCAGGACCTTCCCTGCACTCGATATTTTATTTCATCCTAAATCACCGAGCCATCCGCCTCCGTGTGGGATAGTTTAGCCGCACGGTCGCATTCGTAGTAGCTGTAATTAGCCGCAATTCTTTGACATCCGATACAGTGAGCTAACGCAGCGAGAGGGTGGATACGGTGTTCACATGAAAGAACAGCTGTGAGAAGTGTGATAGAGGATTTGGGATGATGTAGCTTAATGTAGTAGGAAAAATAAGATGGAGAAAAGTCGCAAATTTGTCGGTTTTTCGGACAGTCAGACTTGGCATTTCTTCAGCCCTTTCCATTATTCGCAAATGTCAACACTGTAAAAAATGACGGCTGGTTAGTTCTGTCCTAATCAGCTGTCATTATTTGCACCGTTATTTGGGGGAGCGATTTGAATTGGTTTCAGACAACTAGATTTTTCGATTCTGTGCCACGAACATGGCTGCGTTGTGGATAATGTAATCTCAGGCTGTTGACGAGAATCGAATCGTTTTAAAGTAATGCAGTGGCAGGCGCTGAGAGAAGAGGCGCCTTCTTGCCCCCCTGCATTCATTTTACTGTTACATTCAGAAACGAGAATGCTAGAGAGTTAGCTATAAACACAACCGAAAATCGAATCACTTTTATTTCTGAAAGTTTATTAAGACTTCTTACACGTAGCCAGTCTCTTCAGGTCCATTAACACCTTTGCTAAATTCACTGCGTTCAGCAGCACTGACTGCCTGCACTCACACTCACGCACCGGCATTTACATTACTGTACAGTACTGTGCATTACACACATTACTGTGCATTACATTACTGCAGGATTCTGTACCAGCGCATGCGCAAACCGTGCGAGTCGCATTCCTCGTGCTCATTTGATCGCAGTACAGCGCATGTGCACCCTGTAGGCGTCCAACTCAAGCCTATCCCTCCGCTTTGGGAAAAACAATAAACATATTATTAATTGTTTTAATATGTTAAATAATAATAAGATGTTTAATAGTTGTTTTGATAAATACAGAACCATGACAAGTACTGTAAATAAAGAACTCAACGCGATTATATCAGAATTGAATTTACTCCCATTTTCTTTGTGTAGGAACATACGCACGGTGCTCAGGGATTATTTCTTCTTACGTACAGCGGAGGAATACAGAGGCAGAGGCGTTAACGTGGCCGTCTGTAGTTGGTAAACGGGTCTGTTTAATTAACACATTTTAAAAGACCGTAACCAGTTTCGTCTTTTCTCTGATTCTGCTTTGTAGGTTAAAACGTGTCATTCTCTGTCATTGCTGTAAAACAGTACTTTGGTTCTTAATTCCTCCGTCTTGCTGGAAGTGCTGAAAGCTGGTAGCTGGCGAGCTTTGCCAACTTTAATTAAAGCGCTCTTTAATCTGACTCGCAATGTCTTGCTCTTTAATGCTGTTTACTCGTGCGATAATAACACAACACATGCATGTGCTGTAACTTGGTTATTGCAATGCGGACAGGTATTCATGTTGTTTTGCTCCTGGGTAGCTGATAGCTTCATAAGCATTTCCATGAAGTGAGTTAACTGGGTGGATGTGGGTTATAAGTTTATATACTTGGATGGACAGATGTTGTAAATCAGTTATACCTAGTACCAGGGTCAAAACGTCTCCCTGGTCGTTCAGCACAACAGCTGGAATGAAATCGTGATCGTGAATGAGGTGGTTTCAAGTGTAGGTCTAGTTCGCGCTGAGCCACAATAAGACTGATAACGTATAAAAGCATGTCAGAGTTTGCTTTTCAAAGTGGCAACAGGAAAGTTAGACACAGAAAGCTGGAATGTTCCCTCACCAGAAATAAGTATTAAAAAAACAATTACAGTGATCCTCGCCGCTGAGAGAAATGGCACCTCTCCGCATGGCCTGTGTCCCTTGCTTTGCGTCAGTTTGGTTTGCTCTTCCAATGACTCCGTCTTTAATGATCATTTAGACTGAAATATGAGGCATGTAAAGGTAACAGGTTACCAGCAGGGACCTCGGAGAGAGTGTGCTTATTGTGGTAACTACGGAACATTCATTTGATGTAGCTGATATTGGTCATTTTTTTTTAAATGTCCTTCAGGCAAGTAGTTCAAGTAGTTTAACTAATTGTATTGATTTTGTTGTAATTACAGTATGGCTTTGTTAAAATAGTGGTATAGGAGGATATGGCAGCATTCATAAAGGCATTATAATATTCATATCATATGCCATCTTATGTGTGTTCTGTCCTTTCAGGTAAATTAAAGTGATAATCCCTGTATTTCAGTGCATCACATTGCACCAGATTCCTCTTTGTGCGTGAGCCTATGGAGAGATAGTCTCCAGAGACCGATCTGAATGCAGCGGGACGTGAGAGACCGATCTGAATCCAGCGGGACGTGAGAGACCGATCTGAATCCAGCGGGACGTGAGCAAACACACTCTGAATCCAGCGGGACGTGAGAGACCGATCTGAATCCAGCGGGACGTGAGAGACCGATCTGAATCCAGCGGGACGTGAGCAAACACATTCTGAATCCAGCGGGACATGAGAGACCGATCTGAATCCAGCGGGACGTGAGAGACCGATCTGAATCCAGCGAGACATGAGCAAACACACTCTGAATCCAGCGGGACGTGAGAAACCGATCTGAATCCAGCGGGACGTGAGAGACCTATCTGAATCCAGCGGGACGTGAGCAAACACACTCTGAATGCAGCGGGACGTGAGAGACCGATCTGAATCCAGCGGGACGTGAGCAAACACACTCTGAATCCAGCGGGACGTGAGAGACCGATCTGAATCCAGCGGGACGTGAGCAAACACACTCTGAATGCAGCGGGACGTGAGAGACCGATCTGAATCCAGCGGGACGTGAGCAAACACACTCTGAATCCAGCGGGACGTCAGAGACCGATCTGAATCCAGCAGGACGTGAGAGACCGATCTGAATCCAGCGGGACGTGAGCAAACACACTCTGAATGCAGCACAGTCTAAAGTCTGAGCTAAAATCTCATTTTCAACTAATGGCACACAGTATACATAAAGGGAGCGGACGCTTTTAAGGCTGCCAAACTTATCAAACCTGAATGGGGGATTAATTCAATGATTTACTTATTTACACAGGAACGACTTTGTTTCTCCTAAGTGCCCTCCGTTTTCCATAGTTTTGTTGAACTGTTTAGCTGAATTTTTCAAACTTATTCACCCTATAGCGCACTGTTTTCTCAACAAGCACGGACTGTACTGTGTTCATCTGTTAATCTGCTGAATGTTGCATATGGGGAGATTGACCTAGTTTTGTACGGACCTTTATTCAGTTTGTGCCCTTTGTTTTACTGAACGGAGAGGGTTGGGTTGCTTAGCTGATTGGAAGTTTGTGTAGCTGCTGAAGGTGATTTTGATTTCATTTCATTACTGCCAGCAGCCTTAGCAGGTAGAGCACTTTGGCACCCCTGCCCCCCTCCTCAGGTTAGGTGACAGGTTAAGGTCTCGCCTTTGGGCTGGGTTTGGTTCGGGCGGCATTTGGTTCGGGCGGCGTTTGGTTCAGGCGGCGTTGGGTTGGGGCCGGGTTGGGTTGGGGCGGCATTTGGCTCGGGTCGGGTTTGGTTTGGGCGGTGTTTGGTTCGGGTCAGGTTAGGTTCAGGTCGGGTTTGGTTGTGGCCGCGTTTGGTTCAGGTTGGGTTTGGTTGGGGCTGGGTTTGGTTGGGGCCGGGTTTGGTTCAGGTCAGGTTAGGTTCAGGTCGGGTTTGGTTCGGGTTGGGTTTGGTTGGGGCGATGTTTGGTTCAGGTCGAGTTCGATTGGGGCTGGGTTTGGTTGGGGCCGGGTTTGGTTCAGGTCAGGTTAGGTTCAGGTCGGGTTTGGTTCGGGTTGGGTTTGGTTGGGGCGATGTTTGGTTCAGATCGAGTTTGGTTGGGGTTGGGTTTGATTGGGGCCGGGTTTGGTTCAGGTCAGGTTAGGTTCAGGTCGGGTTTGGTTCGGGTTGGGTTTGGTTCGGGCGATGTTTGGTTCAGGTCGAGTTTGGTTGGGGCCGGGTTTGGTTGACTGTTTATTTTGGTAGAGGGTATTTTGTGGTGGTCTTTGCTTCTGTGCCTGTGTGTGTGTGTAATGTGGTGGGAGTGGCACTGTTCTGTGTTGACCTTGACCCTGCTCTGGTCTCTTCTCTTTAGCAGTGGCACCTGGGACCCCCGTTATTGTCACAGGTGTGACCGCCCCACCCCCTCAGGGACAGAGACACAGGCTCCGCCCCCTGACCTCTGAACCCATGGTCCAGGAGCAGCCCAGTGTGGGCGACCTCCTACCTCTCCTGGAGTCCTCGGACCTGCAGCACCTGGACGAGATCAGGGTCCTCATCAATGAGCACCTCAGCGCAGGTAACACACCTGCACACCCTGACCTTCCCACACTTACACTGATCCCAGAACAGGTAACACACCTGCACAGGCCCACCCTCCCACACTTATACTGATCGCAGTACAAGAGAACACTGCCTGCACAGCCTGACCTATGTGCTGTCCAGCCCATTCGGTCAGGACACACCCCCAGCCTGCCCATGCAGGATGATTGGCAGGGCTGTCGTGTAGATTGTGGCCTGTTCATTTTGTTTGTCGGTTCAGTAGTTTTTTTAGCTTGTTTACCTTTGGTTTAAGTTTACTTAAGTTTGGCTTTAGGCTGTGGAGGAGTTATTTAGAGCATTAATCTGATAGATAGGTTACTGAATAACTTTTCTGTGGAGAATTGCCAGCTCCCTGCCTGTTTTTCTTCTCTAATTCAGGAAGCTTCTCCTCCAACCGCTTCTTTCCCCTCTGCCAGCCACTGGACCTGCCCACAGCCCCCCCCAGTCCAGCCTCGAGACCCCTCAACAGCAGGTGAGACCCTCCCCCCTGACCTCACACACAGCCCCTATCCCTGACCTCACACACAGCCCCTCCCCCTGACCTCACACACAGCCCCTCCCCCTGACC
>NC_050586.1:465000-467500 GCF_013368585.1 Megalops cyprinoides
AGCTGAATTAATAGTTCTGCTATTACAGTTATGCTTGACAGATTACAGATGATGTCACAGTGGTGGCCCCGCCCGTGCGGCTGTCACTCACGGCGCTCTTAGGCTGCTGATGTTGGTGTTGGGGTGCAGCAGGGTTCGACAGGCCTCCAGGATGCCCCCGTCACGCGGGGGGGTGGGGTCCCGAGCCTCCAGCAGATCCAGAGCTGCACCCAGATCTTCCATGATCTCCAAGAAGAGGGAAAAAATACGGCTGTCTGTGGAGTTACTGCAGTGCTCCTCCATGTACCACTGCACCTGTGGGAGGAGAGAGAATCATAGCTGTGTGGGCCTTTGTCTCACTAAATAAAATGTATAGAGCGTATAAAGCCAGGCCGCACTTTCGCCAGCTTCCCGGGTGCAGACAGGCGGAGCCCCACCTGTGAGACGGAGAACACGGGCCTGGTCCTCTCCTGAGCCTGCTCCCGCGACCGCTCCAGCGCAGTGATGAAGATGCCCTGCTGCTGTTTGAAGAGTTTGCGTTTCTGTTCGGCGATTCTCAGCTTCTCCCTGACCCTGTTCATGTCTCCCGATCCACTGCCAACAGCTTCTGCCGTCTGCTAATCCAGACATCGACAAAGGGCGCGGCTTTGGGATCAAACACGTCACTGTCTTATATGATAAGTTATTTTGCACGTTGTGTGCTGCATTTTCGTGCGAAATTTATAATATAAATAATTTTTGAATGAATGATGAGTATTATGATTCAATATGCAGGAGTCACAGCCAGGTCTTTAACGAGGAACCTTTGCAACCACCCGGGGAATCGACACCAAAAAGCTATTTGCGAACTGTGAATTGCGGAGCTCCATATCACGTATGGGGTTAGAAAAGTTTGATGGTGGAACTATCACTGTGTACAAAATTCACACGCAGACCTCGCACCAGTCGCAGTAAATTATACATCATGTCTTATTTCAGTCTAATAAAAGCTAATTCCTCTCATAAACGGAATTGCATTAATAGCCAACAGTAGCTTCTTTGCTCAGTAGAAAACGACATGAACGTTATCTACGCTGATAGGAGGAAATTTTACTTCAAGTTAATTTAGGCAGCTAGCTCCCTTTCCTGAGAGTACAGCCGCGCTGTGCACATCTGAAGCTGAAGAGCAGCTCTCTCCCCCCGCCCTCTCACAGAGCAGCCATCACCGATGCCACAGCAGTTGTTACTGCTTATTGTATATTAAACTATTCAAACTGCACGTTAACTATAGGTTACTATTTGTCAAATTAACATTTGCTACCCCGCTACATAACTAGATTCCTCCAGCTAACCTTAGCTGGTTAATATTAAATAACTTTCTCCCATGCATTCACTCACCGTGTAACAATAGCAACCTAGTTAGCTATCCAGTTAGAACGGCCTCTAAATATAGCTAGATAATAAGTCTGTCTGCTTCTAGTTAATAGACACTTTGGGTTTGGACAAAACACAAATTTTCTGGAATTACAAAAAGTAAACCGGCTACTTGCTTATTTTCGAACCCGCAAACCCAGGCTTTTAAACGTTGCTAAGCAACCCGTTACCGTGGTTTAGGAGTGTTCGGTTAACGTTAACGTTACGATACTGCCTTTTTGCACCAATCAGTGGAGAAGCGCGTATTTTACCAATTTATCGCTAGTTTCTCTTCTTCTTAAAGTCACAAACAAACATTAGGAAGATAAAAACATAAGAAATGACTTAGTTACACATGTGCCCAGTTCGTAACTCTGCAACAAGGCCAGCGCTGGGAGTTTTGTAGATTTATATCAGGCTAACTTTTCAGTGTAACAACGTTTCGCTTTGGCGAAACTGATGACGCAGCCCTTAGCAACGCGTCTGTGTGCGTAACTACCCTGGAGCTGCTCTCAGAGGTAGCGCTACGGCAATGTGGCTCTTTCTGCTCTGATCTTTTAAATTATTCCACATGCACGATTTATGTATCTGAATTTGCCGAGCTGGACGTATGTTTTCAGTAGCATTTGTCAGCCAGTGCTAGATTCTTTAATGCTGCCGTTTTTATTTAACTAGCGTTAGCATCACCGCTAGCTGATGGGCTGTGTAACAAGGTAAACTTTTGCTACGGTAGGTGGGCTAGCGTACGTGTTAGTAACAGACCGGCAAATAGTAGTAGTAAATTTATCTAAGTACAAAGTATTACGGTTACCTGTCAACTTAATCGATAAGGTATTTCATCAATACAAATAGTCAGTTTATTCAGTGGTGCACTTTCCGCTCGCCTGCCCTACATGTAGCTTAGCTTGCATTAGCCATAGGCAAACGGACGCTTTCACCCCGTAATGAAAACTCGGGTTTGTTGTTGGCGTTTTTGTGATCCAGTGACACACTACAGCAGAATGGATGCAACAGCCAAGCCTGTGAGGATTCCTCCTGAAATGATCGTGTATGCGGAGCAGCATGAGATATTTGATTTAGTCCAGGTAGGCTACTACAGTCACACGTGTGAAATATGCGCTGCTTCTGA
>NC_050586.1:475000-487500 GCF_013368585.1 Megalops cyprinoides
TGAACTAACTTGAATGTTAATCATGCCTAATCCAGAGAGCTGGTCTCGGTGCGTCACGGCTCTGATTCATGTGTGGAGCTGTGTGGCAGTAATCTACAGGGAAATCACTGCAGAGGAAGATTATAAGGGGGAGAAGTGAAGTGGAATTAGGGCTGTGTTAGAAACGAATGAGTATGCACTGCTGGAGCAGCCACAGAATGTAAGGCTGCAGTCACTCAGAGCTCTGAACACACATCACAGTCTCCGAGGACTCTTCACGTCCATTTTTGGAAGAAAGTAAAGAATGGCATTAAGGCCACAATTCTACAGAGTATTGACAAACATAAAGTAGAATTTGTTAACTCTTAATGGCATTTAGAGAAGTGTAATGAATGGATAATATTTGCTCTTTTTTATTGGAATGAACCAATAATCTATAATAAGAAGAAACTATGATAATATGTGATTAATTATAATGCAGACAGAATAAATACATACCCAGAGACATAACCCTCCAATCTTTGTTAAATGTTGCAAATTTTTCTCATTGGTGGGTGAGAGAGGTGAAATCTTTTACTGTGAAAACACAACTTTTTTTCAAATTCTGGTACTTTTTTAACAACAAACAGGAAAACAATTTCAGTGTGTTAGGAAGACAGTTTTGTAATTATTTTGGGCAAACTGGAGAATACTCTAAATATGACTGATAAATATTCATGAATATTGCACAGTTGTTTATTTATTTATTTGCAATGGTGTGTTTGTGAAAAGCGAGGGTGTGGGAGCTGTGCTCCAGCCGGCCTCTGCCACACATAACCGCAGCCGATAAAAAGCACTTCACATCGCTAGTGAAGTTAAGCCTCAGTACCTGTGATACTGTTATGGCGCTGTCCCTCATTACAAGGCTGTGATGCTATAACAGCCCTGTCCCTCCTATGCTGTTGGCAGTTAGCGCTTTCACGGGTTTCCATCTCAGTTTAATGAGAAAAGCACAGCTGTCAGCGTCTCTCGGACACATGTTCGATTGTGTTGGGCATGGCAGCACAGTTAGGATATGTTTGAACTTGTCTTCCTGAATTCATTTCAGTGAGGATCAGTTCTGTTACATTATGCACATTTACCACTTTCTCACTAAATGAAACATATTGTCTGACCTGCTCTTTTGTCATAGAGCTGCTGAAAGCTGTAGTCTGAGCAGCTCAGGGGTGCAGGTTAGCCATTCAGAGACGCTCACTGCATCCAGGAGAGAGGAATATGCTGATCTGGTCTGAGAGGAATATGCTGATCTGGTCTGATCTGGTCTGAGAGGAAAATGCTGATCTGGTCTGATCTGGTCTGAGAGGAATACACTGATCTGGTTTGAGAGGAATACGCTGATCTGGTCTGATCTGGTCTGAGAGGAATACACTGATCTGGTTTGAGAGGAATACGCTGATCTGGTCTGATCTGGTCTGAGAGGAATACGCTTATCTGGTCTGAGGAATATGCTGATCTGGTTTGAGAGGAATGCGCTGATCTGGTCTGATCTGGTTTGAGAAGAATACGCTGATCTGGTTTGAGAGGAATACGCTGATCTGGTCTGATCTGGTCTGACAGGAATACACTGATCAGGTCTGAAAGTGACCAGTTTTCCTGCTGATTTGTGTTTTGGAAGCTGTCTGTCTGATTCAGGATATGGACCACAGCTAGATTTTGGCCATTTTAGAATGGAATCATAGGTGGGTGTAGTTTGTTTCATGGACATAACCAGGGCAAATCAAAATAAATTGCATTTGTTATAGACCATTTTGTACAAAGCACTGAACACGTGGTCCTTTATAGGATGTGATTCATCCCCTTTTAGGATGTGAACTATAGTCAGATGTCGTCAGTCCTCAGATGTGGACTTGTTTGTTCACTTGTAGGTTTAGAGGGAAACTGACATCTGATCTTGTTTATTCATCCAGTTGGAATGCAGTCAGATCAGCATAATATCATTTCCACAGCCTGTATGAATATGAATGCAGTCAGATCAGCATAATATCATTTCCACAGCCCGTATGAATATGAAAAGTGATGTTTACTGGGACTCAGAGTGTTTCAGTGCTCAGTGTTGGTGTCAGTGTTAAGTTTCAGTTGGTTAATGTTGAACTGAGAGGACGTCCCCCATGCCCCCCCCTAAACCCCCCCCCCCCACACACACACACACACATGGCCGAACGCTACGTCTGTGCCCTCTCTTTCACACCCAGGGACCCCTGCAGAGGACACGTCTCTCTAATAGAAAAACAGACAAACAATGATGAGCTCATTAGTCGGGGGTCTCTAATTGCCTAATTGTACAGTGAAAAGGGGGTCACCAGCCCCCTGCACACAAGCCCTCGAGCCCTGCTGTCCCCCCATGCTGTTGGGCTCCCTGTGACATCTGCTTCCCATGTCCCGCCTCTGATCGGGGGGGGGGGGGGGGGCATCTTTTGATGTGTGATGAAACAGAATGGAGTGGCCATGGGGGGCACTGACTCATTACAATTTCAATCAGGATCTGAGCTGGGAGAACAGCCCCCCCACCATACTACACACACGCACACACACACACACACTCAAATACATATATACACACATACTCATACACACACACGGAAATATACCCATACGTGCACACACAGCGCAGCTCTTGGTATTGCAGGCTGCTGGATTTCAGACTGTAAATCAGTTTCTTTCCATGTATTTTGGCAGTTTGTGTCAAACCAGTCCTCCTTTTTTGTGCTTTTTGGTTTGCAGTTTTTCGAGCTCCTCTTTACTGTGTGCGTGTGTGCTGCAGTTTCTCTCACTCTCTCTCTCATCTCTGTGGACTTTCTGTCAGTCTGTGCTGCACAGACAAGCATGTCAGAATCAGCCTGGACAGAGATCATTAGAGACACACCAGTTTGCTTCATTGTAGAAGGAGCTCTGTGCTGGGGTTCGGCTCTGTGCTGGGGTTCGGCTCTGTGCTGGGGTTCAGCAGGAGCTCTGTGCTGGGGTTCGTCTCTGTGCTGGGGTTCGGCGGGAGCTCTGTGCTGGGGTTCGGCTCTGTGCTGGGGTTCGGCTCTGTGCTGGGGTTCAGCAGGAGCTCTGTGCTGGGGTTCGGCTCTGTGCTGAGGTTCAGCAGGAGCTCTGTGCTGGGGTTTGGCGGGAGCTCTGTGCTGGGGTTTGGCGGGAGCTCTGTGCTGGGGTTTGGCAGGAGCTCTGTGCTGGGGTTTGGCGGGAGCTCTGTGCTGGGGTTTGGCGGGAGCTCTGTGCTGGGGTTCGGCTCTGTGCTGGGGTTCGGCGGGAGCTCTGTGCTGGGGTTTGGGTTAGACTGTCAATTCCACACCACCATAGACACACTCTGATACACGAAGCGTTGAGTTCTGTGGTTTTGGTTTGGGAGATGTGGGAAGCCCAGGGAAACTCCTAATGAACACAGTCTGCGGTGAAGACGTCCAGCTG
This sequence comes from Megalops cyprinoides, assembly GCF_013368585.1. Lineage (NCBI taxonomy): Eukaryota > Metazoa > Chordata > Actinopteri > Elopiformes > Megalopidae > Megalops > Megalops cyprinoides. The sequence continues at coordinate 478,427 of NC_050586.1, forward strand.
TTGCATCGGTGCAGACTGCAGCAGAATCAGTGCTGGGGGGGACGCAGGTGGAGCTCAGGATAGGGTGGCAGTTTCACTTCAAAGAGAAAAACAAAAGCAGATTTCAGACAGGCCCTGCAAGCGTGCCAGCAGACCCAGGCATCCTCTGATAATACTCACATCTATAAATGTTTGGCTTATTTATTTATTATTTATTTATTTATGTGAAGCTTATTCTCAGCCATAATAAGTTGCCCCTAACAAGCACTTCTGGGAGAGGTTTTGGTGCCAGTTTTCCTGCTCCATTGCTCAGTAAGCTCTGGGATTTAGGGGACTATTAGAGAGAATTTCTTTTATTTGTGGCTAATGAATGATATGCAGACTGTTTTCTTTCTTCTTATTTTCTTTTTATGGATAAGCGAGAATCGGGGGAGAGGAACGGCAGAATTAGACACATTTTCAAGGTTTTAACCCTCGCCTTGCCTCTGTGTGAAGCTGTTTTTCCTGCCTGTTAAAACAGAGATGTATTCACTTTGTTTCCACCAGCAGCTGGCAGGCAGAGGCCCTTTTAGATCAATAATACATACACTGGATATTATTATTATTATTATTTTAGGAGTTATCATACAGGGGAAATGTAGCGGTCTCATTTCCTCGGTTTCATTCTGCAGCTGATGGCATTTTAACACAGCAGGTATTCTGCTGATCACTGCGTGTGCGGTGGAAGGTGCATCTTACTGCTGTGTCGTTTTATGGTCACGGTGGTTTGATGCACACAAATGATCTATTTTCTTATGTAGTGATCAGTGTGAGCTGGTACCAGCTCATCTGTTGCAGGAAACTATGTTAAAAGTTTGGTATTAAATAGACATTTTTCCTGTGTTTAAATGAGAAGTGATGATGTGGCCATTTGCAGGTGCAGTGGCAGCTGTAATGGTTCCTGTGCGGAGTGTCAGAGTGCTCTCAGAGTGCTCTCAGTGTGCTCTCAGAGTGTTCTCAGTGTGCTCTCAGTGTGCTCTCAGTGTGCTCTCAGAGTGCTCTCAGAGTGCTCTCAGAGTGCTCTCAGAGTGCTCTCAGAGTGCTCTCAGTGTGCTCTCAGAGTGTTCTCAGTGTGCTCTCAGTGTGCTCTCAGTGTGCTCTCAGTGTGCTCTCAGAGTGCTCTCAGTGTGCTCTCAGTGTGCTCTCAGTGTGCTCTCAGAGTGCTCTCAGTGTGCTCTCAGAGTGCTCTCAGAGTGCTCTCAGTGTGCTCTCAGAGTGCTCTCAGAGTGCTCTCAGTGTGCTCTCAGTGTGCTCTCAGAGTGCTCTCAGAGTGTTCTCAGTGTGCTCTCAGTGTGCTCTCAGAGTGCTCTCAGAGTGCTCTCAGAGTGCTCTCAGTGTGCTCTCAGTGTGCTCTCAGAGTGCTCTCAGTGTGCTCTCAGAGTGCTCTCAGTGTGCTCTCAGAGTGTTCTCAGAGTGCTCTCAGAGTGCTCTCAGTGTGTTCTCAGTGTGCTCTCAGTGTGCTCTCAGTGTGCTCTCAGAGTGCTCTCAGAGTGCTCTCAGTGTGCTCTCAGAGTGTTCTCAGTGTGCTCTCAGTGTGCTCTCAGTGTGCTCTCAGAGTGCTCTCAGTGTGCTCTCAGAGTGCTCTCAGTGTGCTCTCAGAGTGTTCTCAGTGTGCTCTCAGTGTGCTCTCAGTGTGCTCTCAGAGTGCTCTCAGAGTGCTCTCAGTGTGCTCTCAGAGTGCTCTCAGTGTGCTCTCAGAGTGCTCTCAGTGTGTTCTCAGTGTGCTCTCAGTGTGTTCTCAGTGTGCTCTCAGTGTGCTGTGCCTCTTCCGCAGGGCTGGGTGCTGGACGGGATCCCGCAGAGCCGGAGGGAGGCGTTGCTGCTGCAGGAGCTGGGTGTCGCCCCGGATCATGCAGGTGGGTGTCCCTGAACCCAGACCCCCCCCATGCGCAGTGCTGCGGAGAGGAAGTGCAGGTATAGCGGGCACAGACAGCAGCGGGCACAGACAGCAGCGGGCAGCGGGCACAGACAGCAGCAGGCACAGACAGCAGCGGGCAGCGGGCACAGACAGCAGCGGGCAGCGGGCACAGACAGCAGCGGGCACAGACAGCAGCGGGCACAGACAGCAGCGGGCAGCGGGCACAGACAGCAGCGGGCACAGACAGCAGCGGGCAGCGGGCACAGACAGCAGCGGGCACAGCGGGGGCGTGAAGCCTGCACCAGTATGACGCCCCAGCTGAATTCAGCAGCGCTGCTCTGTCACTGTGCTTGTTTCACCACTTGGCTGTCTGACCAGCGCAGCGTCTGCACCCTCTCTGAGAAGTGCCGTTTCCTGCACTTTTTTCATGTCTGTGTTTACCCTCTCTGTGTACAGTCAGGTTTATTAGGGAAAGAGTCTCTGCCATTTCACTGGGTTTTATAGAGGAGAGCATCTCTCTGCCGTTTCAGTGATGCTGGAGGCTCCGGACTCGGTCCTGATTGACAGAAGTCTTGGCAAGAGGGTGGACCCCGTCACAGGAGGTAAAACCAGGGCAGCACTGATACTCTTACTCACCTGTGCCCTAATCTTAACACTGATACTCATGCTCACCTGTGCCATACCTCAACCCCTGGGCTCTGAACTCAGAACTTCAGTGGAAATGGGGAATAATATTACAAAAATGAAGATAAAAAGTATGGAAACAGCGGTGGATAAAACAGGCAGAAGGATGAGGGTTTGAATCCTCGCTGGCCTGTGTGTGAGAACATGAGAACACGTCTCCCTCAGCGACACCCAGCTGATGAGCAGAGTGAGGACGTCCACCGAGCAAACAATAACACAAGAAACACAAGATGGCTGCCATCGGCAGGGGAGGCTTGGCGGAAGCAGGTGTCGTTATTAGGGGTCTGTGCAGCGCTGAGCTCTGGATAAAGCCATGCTCTGGGTCTGCCGAAGCCGGGCCGTAATGAGCAGAAGCTGCAGGTCCCAGCAGGGCTGCAGCGTGAGGCTGTGTCTGTGTAATCAGCACCTCCCTCTCAGCGGAGATGCCGCTGCACACTGCTTGTGCTTCCTTCACGCATTTCAGAGGAACACCTTAAACGCAGACTGGCACACATGCACACATGCATCATCCATAACAGCTTTACTGTCATCATCCTCACTACTAAAACATTTCTACTCACATCCACTGTAAATGATTAATTACCTACATAATTATACTTCCCCAAAATTTTCTAAACATATGGCCCACTGCACCCCCACTCCCTCTCTCTCTCTCTCTCTCTCTCTCTCTCTCCCCCTCCCTCTCTCTCTCTCTCTCCCCCTCCCTCTCTCTCTCTCTCTCTCTCTCTCCCTCTCTCTCTCTCTCTCTCTCTCTCTCCTTCTCTTTCTCTCCCCCCTTCAGATGTGTACCACGTGGTGTTCCGGTGGCCGGAGGATGTGTGTGTGCAAGGGCGTTTGGAGGGTGAGGGTGTGTCGCGGGAGCAGAGTGTGCGGAGGCTGCAGCAGCATCACCAGGACGCACCTGCACTCCTGCACACCTTTCAGCTCCAGCTCACACTGATCAACGCAGATCAGCCTCATGATGACGTGCTCACCCAGGGTGAGTCTCACACACATACTCACACTCACGCACACACACGCACGCACGCACGCACACACAGGCACACACATACACGCACACACACACACACACACACACCCTCCAACACATATACACACACACACGCACGCACGCACACACAGGCACACACATACACGCACACACACACACACACACACAGGGGCACACATACACACACGCGCGCACACACCCTCCAACACATATACACACACACACGCACGCACGCACACACAGGCACACACATACACGCACACACACACACACCCTCCAACACATACACACACACGCACGCACACACAGGCACACACATACACGCACACACACACACCCTCCAACACATATACACACACACACACGCACACACATACACACGTGCGCACACACACACACCCTCCAACACATATACACACACACACACACACACATACATACACACACACGCACACACACACACCCTCCAACACATACACACACACACACACAGGGGCACACATACACACACGCACAGTATAAATACGGGGTTTTCTGTGCACAGTGTAAACACAGGCATTTCTGTGCACAGTGTAAATACGGGGATCTCTGTGCACAGTGTAAATACAGGCATTTCTGTGCACAGTGTAAATACGGGGATCTCTGTGCAGAGTCCAGGGAAGCCGTGCACGGCAAACGGGCTCCTGAGAGGATCGGAACGGCTAATCTGTGTGTGTTTTTACGGCTGCGTGCTTGAATTGCGATTTTTGTAAATGTGAGGTTTGGGGGCATGGAGTAATGGCTCAATTTATAATTAATAACATCTGATTTGCTTGATTGCATTAACGGAGGGAATAAAAATATTGGTGGGGGTAGAGGGATTTTTGCAGCATTAAGTATTCATGAGTCTTGATTGAAATACAAACTGTGATAAAGCTGTGGTGAATATTGATTATTACTATTTAAAAATGCGGTTTGAAAATGAAGTTACCAGCTACTACCGACTGATCCGGCCTTCTTCATTAGCAGTTTAGCATCCTTACTGTTATCTCTGCTTGTGGTTTGGTACCAGTTAGTGGCAGGGAGTACAGACAGGGAGTCATTAGTTCTAATTAGGTGATGGTTAATTAGTGAGGATTACAGAAGAAGTCCGTCATACTACAGTGTTGCTTTAGAGGGCAGGACAGGACGGGCCCTGTACCCCGCTGCGGTACGCACTGGCAGCCAGCCTACGGTGCAGGAAATCATGATGCTTTTGTCACTTCCTGTCTGCCTGACAGGCTGTGGCTGGCAGTGTTTCCAGTGCAAAGCAACAGTCATCGGATACGAGTACTGAGAGTACAGTTTGAACGGTCACAGAGGAGAGCTCAATCACATGTCCGATCCTCTACAGAAGCAGGAACTCCGGAGATCGACAGACCTTTGTGGTGTCTTAGCCAGACCGCCTCAGTAACTGTCTCCATGGTAACTGCACTTCATCAGAAATGGGCGGGGCTGTACACAGGACAGAGGAGGCGGAGCATTCTCTGCCACCTAATTACTGTATATTCATCGCTGTGGAGTCAGCCAGGATGGAGTGATGGACTAAGGAGAGAGTTTATTACAGAGAGGAAGGCAGAGCAATCACACCCTGCAGCACTTTGCCCTGAACACACTGCGGACTCACAAGCACCTTCATTTTCTGCGGTGAAGTAAATGTTAATGACAAATTTTAAAAGCCGTCTGCTAAAATGGAGCTGGACTAAGCAGCGAGTCGCCAGGGTCCCTTTCAGCATTTCCACTAACTGTAATCGAGTTTTCAATGAAATGTGGTGTAACCCACAGTATATCACAGCACTGAATCTTCATTTACTTTATAGTGCTACCTGCTAACTTCAACTTGAATGACATTCAGTGAGCATTCACTGTTAACTTGTCGTCAGTAAAATGCCCCCTGTTTGTTTGAGGAAGTACCTGCTGTCTGAGTTAGTGTTACATGCAGGTTCAGACAGGTTTGAGTGACAGTGGAGATGTACACTCTTTGTCAGGTAGAATGGGTCTGTAACCTGAGTAATGGAGATGAGGTATCGGTAATCACAGTAACCCTACAGACACAAATCACATTATACCCTGAAAGGGGAGGTGTGTGACCTACACCATTGAAACTTACTCCTCAGTTATTCAAGATAAAAAACCTTAATGTTGGAACATTATTAAAATTCATTTTCATTCTGACAAATATAAAGTGGTTGGCGTATGTAAAAGTGTGGTATTTTTTAGGCATGTTGTCCATGGTTGATTAGCAGAAATGTGGCTGTGCAGAGATCTCTGTGGCTGTCGTTTGAGGAGGTGTCTCTGAGCCCCCGCTGCAGCCAGCAGTGTAGTACTGGCCTGTGCAAAACCCAGGTGTGTTGGGCCAGCCCTCTGTCATTGAGCTGTAACACACTCCACTCTGAGACACCACACAGTCTGCACCTAAAGGAGAGACACACTCCACACAGTCTGCAGCTAAAGGAGAGACACACTCCACACAGTCCGAACCTAAAGGAGAGACACACTCCCCACAGTCTGCACCTAAAGGAGAGACACACTCCCCACAGTCTGCACCTAAAGGAGAGACACACTCCCCACAGTCTGCACCTAAAGGAGAGACACACTCCACACAGTCCGAACCTAAAGGAGAGACACACTCCCCACAGTCTGCACCTAAAGGAGAGACACACTCCACACAGTCTGCACCTAAAGGAGAGACACACTCCACACAGTCTGCACCTAAAGGAGAGACACACTCCACACAGTCCGAACCTAAAGGAGAGACACACTCCCCACAGTCTGAACCTAAAGGAGAGACACACTCCCCACAGTCTGAACCTAAAGGAGAGACACACTCCACACAGTCTGCACCTAAAGGAGAGACACACTCCACACAGTCTGCACCTAAAGGAGAGACACACTCCACACAGTCTGCACCTAAAGGAGAGACACACTCCCCACAGTCTGCACCTAAAGGAGAGACACACTCCACACAGTCTGCACCTAAAGGAGAGACACACTCCCCACAGTCTGCACCTAAAGGAGAGACACACTCCACACAGTCTGAACCTAAAGGAGAGACACACTCCACACAGTCCGAACCTAAAGGAGAGACACACTCCCCACAGTCTGAACCTAAAGGAGAGACACACTCCACACAGTCTGCACCTAAAGGAGAGACACACTCCACACAGTCTGCACCTAAAGGAGAGACACACTCCCCACAGTCTGCACCTAAAGGAGAGACACACTCCACACAGTCTGAACCTAAAGGAGAGACACACTCCACACAGTCCGAACCTAAAGGAGAGACACACTCCCCACAGTCTGCACCTAAAGGAGAGACACACTCCACACAGTCTGAACCTAAAGGAGAGACACACTCCACACAGTCCGAACCTAAAGGAGAGACACACTCCCCACAGTCTGCACCTAAAGGAGAGACACACTCCCCACAGTCTGAACCTAAAGGAGAGACACACTCCACACAGTCTGAACCTAAAGGAGAGACACACTCCACACAGTCCGAACCTAAAGGAGAGACACACTCCCCACAGTCTGAACCTAAAGGAGAGACACACTCCCCACAGTCTGAACCTAAAGGAGAGACACACTCCACACAGTCCGAACCTAAAGGAGAGACACACTCCCCACAGTCCGAACCTAAAGGAGAGACACACTCCCCACAGTCTGAACCTAAAGGAGAGACACACTCCCCACAGTCTGACCCTGCACAGTGCGTAGTGGGTCCCTGGCAGTGTGTTCCCCTTGTTTTGAGGGTGCTGCCTTGCGCTGCTCGCTGGCATGAGTGCGTTCTCAGCCTGTCTTGGTTGTTGGTTGTTATGTGACTCAGGCACTGACCCAGGTACAGTGTTGTTGTCGCTCATGCCTCTGCGTTGTTGTGTTCTGTTCCCTTAGTACTGACCCAGGTACAGTGTCGCTCCCGCTCTGCGGCCCCCCACACCCCCAGGGTACTGCTCCTCGGCCCCCCAGCCAGCGGGAGGAGTCTGCAGGCAGGGCTGCTGGCACAGAAATACAACCTGGTCAACGGTGAGAACCGACTACAGCCTGCCTCCCCCTCTCCCCCTCTCACCCTGCCTCCCCCTCTCCCCCTCTCACCCTGCCTCCCCCTCTCCCCCTCTCACCCTGCCTCCCCCTCTCACCCTCTCACCCTGCCTCCCCCTGCCTCTCCCTCCCCCTCTCAGCCTGCCTCCCCCTCAACCACACCACAGCCTCTCCAGTATAAGAGCTCCTCAGTGTGGATGGAGCTGTGTTTGGAGGCAGTGAGGTGTGTGAGGATGGTCTTCCTTTTCACCCTGCCTCTCTCCTGCTGCTTTCTTTCCCCGTGCTGTTTACTCTCAGTCTGAAAGGTTACATTCTGTTTACTATACCTTTCATATTCAGCTCTTTCTCTCTCCCTCTCTCTCCCTCTCCCTCTCTCTCTCTCTCTCTCTCTCTCTCTCTCTCTCTCTCTCTGCAGTGTGCTCTGGGGAGGTCCTAAGGACAGTGGCTGTGGACCAGAGCAGCGTGGGAGAGCTCATTAAACCCTACCTGGAGTCAGGAGATGCAGGTATGCCTGCACTAAAATCTCCAAACTGGACAGATGCACTGGAGAGAGGGGCCATGCTGCCTTCTGAAAACCATGCGATCACATCCGTCCTGCTGAGGGAATCTCACCCTTTCATCAGCTCACTCTCCTGTTTTTTTATGTGGAGTAAATTTGGTGAAGTGTCTCAGTAGCAGTGTCAGTGGCAGAGGTACAGGCACTGACAGTCAGCAAAGGGAAAGATAACATAAATGTGTCTGCAAGGCTTCATAACACAGCCTACCTCCCCACACTCTCTGAGTGTGACTCTGCAGCCCCACTCTTCTCTGAGAGATGCTGTAGTCTCTCTCTCTCTGCCTCTCTGCTTCTCCCCCTCTCCCTCTTTCTCTCTCTCTCTGTCTCTCTCTCTCCCTCTCCCTCTCCCTCTCCCTCTCCCTCTCTCTCTCTCTCTCTCCCTCTCCCTCTCTCTCTCTCTCTCTCTCCCTCTCCCTCTCTCTCTCTCTCTCTCTCTCTTTCTCACCCCCTCTCTCTCTCTCTCTCTCTCTCTCTCTCTCTCTCTCTCTCTCTCTCTCTCTCCCTCTCTCTCTCCCTCTCTCTCTCTCTTTCTCCGGAGCAGCTGCAAACCCGTCACGCGGCGGCGCAGTCCTGACATGGCTGCCGGCCTGTAAACAGCATGGCAGGGGGTCGGAGCCCGCGCGAGCGTGTGATGGTGTGACAGCGTCTCCAGGCTGATGAATGTTTAATGAGGAGCGCTGCTGTGATTTACACATGAAACTGAGAGCTGCCGCTTCCTGCCACAGCCCAGCCCCGCCCCCTGTGCGAGGGGGGGCTTTTTTGTCTAGTTTTACTGTTGTTTATGTTTATGTTTTGTTTATTTTTAAAGTTCATATTTTAATTATGAGATATTTGCCTCTTCCTGGGTTTGTTTGTGGGAAGGAGGTTGCTCTCTGTCACTCTGTGTCTTAGTCTCAGAGTTTCGTCAAAGA
>NC_050586.1:492500-495000 GCF_013368585.1 Megalops cyprinoides
GAATGGACTGTACCACACGGGGATGGGTTCTGCATGGATTCCCCCGCAGCGTGGAACAGGCCAGGAAGCTCCAGGAGTGCGGGGTGATTCCCAGCAGGTGGGTACGTCACATCGCAAAACATCACTGCACAAGAGCTGCTCAACCGAGCCGCACACGGAGGCCAGATTCAAGCAAACTGCTCACAGCTCTCCTGCCAGCGTTGAGACAACATTGCAAACATTGAGACAACATCGCATACAAGCCACACTTTGGAGATACCTCAGAGACAGCCTGCAGCTCTGCAGCTTCAGCCACCTTCGCCCTGTAATCACACACACGAGCAGCTTCAGCCACCTTTGCCCTGTAATCACACACACAGGCAGCTTCAGCCACCTTCGCCCTGTAATCACACACACACGCAGCTTCAGCCACCTTTGCCCTGTAATCACACACACAGGCAGCTTCAGCCACCTTCGCCCTGTAATCACACACACACGCAGCTTCAGCCACCTTTGCCCTGTAATCACACACACACGCAGCTTCAGCCACCTTCGCCCTGTAATCACACACACGAGTAGACTTCTACAGTCACTCAACATGAAGCTCATACCACCTTTCCTCAAATGGAGTTTCCATATGAAATGATCACAAAACAATATTCCCCAATCAATAATGCTGATAAGAAAATAAAACCGCGACTGAATAGGTCTTCTTTTTCTTTCCTTTCTTCAGATAACAAACCCCTCGCTCTGCCAGTATATACCATGGGTTTCATTGCCATATCACTTAAATAAAACAAACTGGCCAAATCATACGAGAAACATAAAATAAGACACAGGACACAAGACTGAATGAGCAGGTTGTATTGATTATGTGAAACTGCCAATGAAATTAATAGGTCTGTGTAGCTTATTATCTAAATGGTGCTGCTGGATTTGCTAGTTAGCCAGTGAACAAGCTAACTAACAAGCTAACTTTTGAGATATCTGTGATTATTTCATACTAACATTACAGAGTACAGTTCAGGTGCTGGTTTAGAAAGAGATGGCAACTTATTGTAGCTCTTAGTGATGTGAAATGGATCCATACAAGTTCTAAATTTGTCAAAGCCCAATGATATTAAAATGATGTGCAAAAAATTTCTTTATCCGTGGTATACTGGTGAGTATTGTAATGATGGAACACAAGCATGCTTTTTATCACAGTGCTCTTGAGTAGGCCTATTAATGGATAGCAAGGCAAGAAAAATATCTGCTAACATTATATTTTTGAAAAAAACGTAAATTACATTCTAGCCAGTTTTAATTTATGTGGTAAGCTGATGGCAGGGTATGTTCACAGGATGATGACACATTTCATGGTTTGCTGATTCTGCAGAGCGGCAGCCTGGAGGCTGCTGGGAAGGGTCTCCTCTGCCCTCTCTAAAGCTCACTTCCCTGGAGCGTGTGCAGAGGGGGCGTTCTTGTTCTGAAGCTCCCACATTCTCATTGGCTGACTCCCCCTGCTGGAGAAGGGGCATCATTTGCATAAATGTAGACACAGGCTGATGTTTTCTGCCACTGTTATGTATTGCATGTGTAATAATGTACACTTAGACATCAACCATGACACACACTCAGACATCGATCAACTGTAAGCATTTTAAGGCCCACAGTGAATATATCTCCATATGGGAGTCCAGTAGCTCTCCCACACACACACACGCATACACACACACACACACACACACATGCATACACACACCCAACACACACACACACACTCACACACATCCAACACACACACACACTCACACACACACCCACACACACACATCCAACACACACACACACACACACACACTCACACACACACACACCCACACACACATACACATACACGCACACACACACTCACACACATACACACACCCAACACACACACATACATACACACACGCACACACACACTCACACACATGCACACACCCAACACACACACACACACACACACCCAACACACACACTCACACGCATACACGCACCCAACACACATACACCCAGACACCCACACACACACATTCACACACGTATAAACTCACACATACCCAGATACAGACACACACACACACACACACACACTCTCTCAGATGGAATGATAGGAAGTACTGGCAGAATGCTGTATTGGTAGTAGGAAGCTGAATAGTAGCTCAGTGAAAGTGTGTTTCTCCCTGGAGCAGCACCTGCAGGAGTGTGTGTGGGATGCAGGAGTGTGTGTGGGATGCAGGAGTGTGTGTGGGATGTTTTTCACGGGGTGCGCATGTGTGAAGGCGGGAGGTGCTTCCTCAGCCTTCTTTACATCTGTATGGTTGTCCAGAAGAAAAAGGCTGGATGTCAACCCCAAAAACAGAGTCATTATATCAACACTGATAGACTTATTATAATAAGACTGCATATATAATCCTTCATTGCTGTTACCCTCTGCATAAAGCTTTCAGCAAGTGAGGCAGTCAAGAGTCCATTGCTTTCTCCCCCACTTTCA
>NC_050586.1:502500-505000 GCF_013368585.1 Megalops cyprinoides
CTGAACAGCAGCAGAGTGTATAGGAGAGTCTGACAGGGCCGAGGGACACCCAGCACTGCGCAGAGCTACAGAGGGGGGATCCGGGGGTACCTGAGGGGAACGGGGGGCAAAAGCACCCAAACTTCAGCCTGTAGGACACGACGGAAACATCAGATTGAAACCCTGGAGCATCACATTATGAGAAACAGGTTTTCTGATGCAGCTGCTGATCTCTCTCCTGCAGGGTTCAGTGCAGCTGCTGATCTCTCTCCTGCAGGGTGGGGTTTCAGAGATCAGCTGCTGATCTCTCTCCTGCAGGGTGGGGTTTCAGAGATCAGCTGCTGATCTCTCTCCTGCAGGGTTCAGTGCAGCTGCTGATCTCTCTCCTGCAGGGTGGGGTTTCAGAGATCAGCTGCTGATCTCTCTCCTGCAGGGTGGGGTTTCGGAGATCAGCTGCTGTTTTGTACACTACACAAATCAACAGAAAGCAGGTAATATTCTACACAACAAAAACGAAACAAACAGCGTGTAACAACAGAACCACACGAAGGTTCAGCTCCAGTTAAAGTGATGCAGCTGCAGACATCAAAATATACAAATGCTGGGCATAAAGGAGATGCACACCTGGTACTGAGTGGTGCAGGAATTAGGCGAACACAGGCAGTTACACACTGTGCTCAGGCACCACAGGGCCTCTGCGTCACCGACAGGAAAACTGCACCGGACCAGACTCACATATTTATAATGACTGAAATTGGCTGACTAAAACACGCTCGGTAGAATTGTTCTTTGTCATCACTGTGATCATCTCTTTATGTGAATCACTTTTTAAATGTGTACTTTTCATTCTGATAATTCTGATCTGTATTAATGACACAGGGTTTTGCACCATTTTTCCCCTGAAACCACACCTGGTCTTTGTTGAACTTTGTTGACATCCATATTTTTCCGCTGTAATGTTAATATGCAGTAATCAGGAAGGTGGGCTGGTGTTTGGCATTGATCAGGCCCTGCACACCAGGTCTAACCTTCCCATCACACACTGACACTCAGGACAGACTCACGCCCAGAGCGTGAGTACAACACACTGAACTCACAGAGCCAGGGCTACACACCACAAACGGCGTCATGCAGAACTGGAAGTAACAGCCACAGCTTTCCACAACACTTCAAGGGGAATTTTACATTTCTTCTACCTCCTGCAGAACATTATTACATACATATAGCATGAATGGCGATTAATTTTTCATTTTTAATTATGTGTTTTTTAGTGTTCGGGAGCTCAGACATGGATTTATTATGGCAAATAATAAAAGTTCCAAATCTGTTGAGAATAATCTAGCATGTGTATGAATCTTACAACTGTGCCTTCGATCGCAAAGGCAAATAAAATGAACATTTCAACGGTTGTACATATTGACTTTGATACTGGAGTTGACAAAGCAAACACTCTCTGTTCTAGCTCAGATTTCACAGAGAAGCCTCTTGAAACAGCCATGTGATTAGTAAGAACAGAGACATGCCTGCGTGTGCCTCCCTCTCCCCGCGTATTTAGCCTTTAACAGTGAGAGGAACAAAGGCAGAGTGCATTGCCATACTGAGCGTGTGTGTGTGTGTGTGTGTGTGACTGTCTCACTGCTGTACTGTGTGTGTGAGTGTGTGTGTGAGTGTGTGTGTGTGTGACTGTCTCACTGCTGTACTGTGTGTGTGTGTGTGTGTGTGTGTGTGTGTGTGTGTGACTGTCTCACTGCTGTACTGTGTGTGTGAGTGTGTGTGTGAGTGTGTGTGTGTGTGACTGTCTCACTGCTGTACTGTGTGTGTGAGTGTGTGTGTGTATGTGTATGTGAGTGTATGTGTGTGTGTGTCTGTCTGTCTCACTGCTGTACTGTGTGTGTGTGTGTGTGTGTGTGTGACTGTCTCACTGCTGTACTGTGTGTGTGAGTGTGTGTGTGTGTGTGTGTGTCTGTCTCACTGCTGTACTGTGTGTGTGTGTGTGTGTGACTGTCTCACTGCTGTACTGTGTGTGACTGTCACTCACTGCTGTACTGTGTGTGACTGTCACTCACTGCTGTACTGTGTGTGTGTGTGTGTAACTGTCTGTAACTCACTGCTATTCTGTGTGTGTGTGTGTGAGAGACTGTCTCTCACTGCTGTACTGTGTGTGTGTGTGTGTGTGTGTGTGTGTGTGAGACTGTCACTCACTGCTGTACTGTGTGTGTGTGTCTGTCTCACTGCTGTACTGTGTGTGTGTGTGACTGTCACTCACTGCTGTACTGTGTGTGTAACTGTCTGTAACTCACTGCTGTTCTGTGTGTGTGTGTGTGTGTGTGTGTGAGACTGTCTCTCACTGCTGTAGTGTGTGTGTGTGTGTGTGTGTGTGTGTGTGTGTGTGTGTGAGACTGTCTCTCACTGCTGTACTGTGTGTGTGTGTGTGTGTGTGTGTGACTGTCTCACTGCTGTACTGTGTGTGTGAGTGTGTGTGTGTGTGTGTGTGTCTGTCTCACTGCTGTACTGTGTGTGT
>NC_050586.1:507500-547500 GCF_013368585.1 Megalops cyprinoides
ATCTGTGTATGCCCTGCGGGGTGTCTATGTGTGTGTGTGTATCTGTGTATGCCCTGCGGGGTGTGCGTGTGTGTGTGTGTGTGTACCTGTATATGTCCTGGGGGGTGTCTGTGTGTGTGTGTGTGTGTGTATCTGTGTATGCCCTGCGGGGTGTGTGTGTGTGTGTACCTGTATATGCCCTGCGGGGTGTGTGTGTGTGTGTATCTGTGTATGCCCTGCGGGGTGTGTGTGTGTGTGTGTGTGTGTGTGTGTGTGTATCTGTGTATGCCCTGCGGGGTGTGTGTGTGTGTTTACCTGTGTATGCCCTGCGGGGTGTGCGTGTGTGTGTACCTGTATATGCCCTGCGGGGTGTGTGTGTGTGTGTGTGTGTGTGTGTATCTGTGTATGCCCTGCGGGGTGTGTGTGTGTGTATCTGTGTATGCCCTGCGGGGTGTGTGTGTGTGTGTGTGTACCTGTATATGCCCTGCGGGGTGTGTGTGTGTGTGTGTGTGTGTGTATCTGTGTATGCCCTGCGGGGTGTGTGTATCTGTGTATGCCCTGCGGGGTGTGTGTGTGTGTGTATCTGTGTATGCCCTGCGGGGTGTGTGTGTGTGTGTGTATCTGTGTATGCCCTGTGGGTCGTGTGTGTGTGTATCTGTGTATGCCCTGCGGGGTGTGTGTGTGTGTGTATCTGTGTATGCCCTGCGGGGTGTGTGTGTGTGTGTGTGTGTACCTGTGTATGCCCTGCGGGGTGTGTGTGTGTGCGTACCTGTATATGCCCTGCGGGGTGTGTGTGTGTGTGTGTGTGTGTGTGTATCTGTGTATGCCCTGCGGGGTGTGTGTGTGTGTGTGTGTATCTGTGTATGCCCTGCGGGGTGTGTGTGTGTACCTGAGCCACATGTGCCCGTTGCTGCACACGGCCTGTCTGCGGTCGGTGAAAGGCAGCACCTCCCTGCACAGACTGCAGTACTCCGGGAACGTCTGCTTATTCATCTTCTTAAAGATGTGGCCAATCAGAACCTGCGGAAGCAGCACAGCACACTGTGAGTGAGTCGCTTCTGTAACCTCAGCGTTTCAAACGTGTCCTACAACACGCATCCGTAACCTGTCAGCGTTTCAAACGTGTCCTACAACACGCACCCATAACCTATCAGCGTTTAAAACGTGTCCTACAACACGCACCCGTAACCTGTCAGCCTTTCAAACGTGTCCTACAACACGCATCCGTAACCTGTCAGCGTTTCAAACGTGTCCTACAACACGCATCCGTAACCTATCAGCGTTTAAAACGTGTCCTACAACACGCACCCGTAACCTGTCAGCCTTTCAAACGTGTCCTACAACATACAATTATAACCCTCTGAGAAAGTTCTTCCTAATATCAGTGTGATGTTTACCTTGAACTGATTTCCAGCTGCATCTTCGTATTCTGATGACAGAACTGATCCTAGAACAGCTGCTGCAGTCTGCTTTGTTTATTCCCTTCCCTGAGTCATGTGTGACACTTGGAACCACTCTTGTTGCCCTTCACTGTAATTCTTCTAGAGTTTCTACATCCTGTGAATTCAAGAAGTGGACACAGTACCCCAAATGTAACCTGACATTTTATAACATTAATATGATCTCTTTTCATCTGTGATCAATATATTTTGTAACTTCTATTAGCATCCTACTTTCTGCTACTACACCCAACTCGTTTTCACGTCACACTTTTAGTTTTGTACCACCCATAAAATAAGTCTGCTTTATGTGCTGCTGCCTTCACGCTGGCAACGCTAAACTGCATTTGCCATTTATCTGGACATCTGGATTCTTTTTAAATCTCCTTGAATTACTTGTTAGCTGCACCTCTAAATTTAGTATCATTGGTAAATTTAACTGTTTTGCTTCTAATGTTGATATCAAGGTCATTTATGTAAATAAGGAAGAGCAGAGGTCCCAACCTCAACCCCTGAGGGACCACACTTCCCACAAATCCCTGCTCAGATAAAAGTTCTTTCATTTTTACTCTTTATATTCCGAACTGAAGCCAGTTGATTTTAGTTTGATAATTACCAATGCGGTAGTTCAAAACGTTTTTGAAAATCCAGATGTATAAAGTCATAAACCGGATCTGAGCTGACACATTTAGCTGTTTCCTCAAAGTGCAGGAGATCTGTTAATCATTATCTCCCTCCCTCCATTAAGACATTATCTGTTTGCAGGACTGATGACAGATTCTAAAATGTTACACAAGACACATGCTAGCCTAACTGGTATGTAGCAGCCACCCCCTTTCTTATGTCAGTATTGCATAGCCTTGCTCCATGTATCAGGTTGCCAGATCCAAGGAGCAGGTGAGTTTCTGTGCATCAGTGCACTGAAACGTGCCGAGGGCTCTCACAGCTCTCGCTGTGTGCCGCTCAAAAGACCTTCTGTCCTCCCTTCCTTTGTAAACACTGACATGCTTTCAACTGTAGTCTTTATATGTTATGTAAAGTCACATCTAATGTATTAAAATACACATGCCTTAATGCTTATTCAAAGCAGGTGTTTCTACATGTGTCTAAAATTTTATTCATCACATATCTAATTTATCAGAATTATCAGTAATCCCGATCATAACTGGCCTCATGTCCTGTGACACAAGAGCAGATGTTACTGCAGTTTGGTTGCTTGATGGAAACTTTCACTTATTGCTACTGACCAGTAAGAGAGAGTTTCATTTCTGCTGCAGAAACGCTGGAGAGTTTTCTGGCTCTGAAGCTCCAGGAGGGGCCCCTGTGAAGCTGCAGACAGGCGCTTTACAGCATCCTGGCAGCGGGAGGGAGACTGGGTCTGCTTCTACAGGACTGCTATGCAGTGAAAGGCTAAATTTGCTCTGAAATGTGGGGTGAGTCACTGGCCAGGTTTAGCTGCTGGATACGTGTCAACCTTTAATGCTGAACCCGGACTGCATAGGCAGACACCTGAGACTGAGCCAGGAATTACTGGGAAATAAAGAAGACCTTTGGTTTCATTTTTTTCTGGAAAACAGCAGCTTGTCAGTAAGTTTGTGCTATAGAAACGGGCACAGCAAAATGCCTTTTTCCTGCATATGAGTAACTGCAGGCCACCGTGATCAGGTCAGATCCCTCTGGCTCTGCCCGGCAGCACCTCCTGCAGGGGCTCTTACCCTGGCCGCCCTGTCTTCGTAGGTGGGGTCGCTCATGAGGAAGTCGCACACGCCCCTGGTGGGGATGCTGGTGTTCTCAGTGATCCAGGTGTGCAAGTACACCTGTCCCAGCACCCTTTTCATGTGCTCGCGCGTCAGGTGCGACTCCACCGCCTCGATCCAGGCGATGATCTCGCTCATCTGGTCCTCTGAGGCCCCGCCCTCGGGGCCCTGTAACCCCGCCCCCTCGGCAGAGGCCCCGACGGCCGCCTCCTCGCCCTCCTCCTCCTCGTCGTCCGGGATGAAGGCCTTGGCACTCTCGTGCGAGGGCCGCCAGCGCGGCTCGGCCGGCGCCTTCTGCAGCGACTGGTAGAGCACGCGGAACAGGAAGAGCTTGAAGCGCCACAGGTAGGCGGAGCCAGAGGCGTGCACCTTGTCATCCAGCTCCTCCTGCAGGGCCGGCGGGATGCGGCGGTCCCGCAACACCTTCCAGCGCAGCAGGTCCAGCAGGTCCGTCTGCCGGAACAGATTCTGCACGCTGGACTCCAGCAGCTCAGCCGCTGCGTCGTCCGGCGTCTTCAGCGTCACAAACTGCACCTGGTAGCCGCGGCCGCCCGTCTCCGTGGTGACCAGTGCCAGGTAGGCGCCGTTGGGGCTGACGGCGATGCCGTGCGTGCGGCGGCCGGCCACGCCCTCAGGCAGCTCGATCTGTTCCTGCTTGAACATGACTGCCGCGTCCGTGAAGATGGGCGTCAGCTTCTTGACGACGCCGTCGGCCGAGCAGGTGTAGACGGAGCCGCCGCGGCGGCCAGCAGTCATGGAGGTGATGGGCGTGGAGTGCAGGCCGGTCACGTGCGAGTTGTGCACGTTCAGCCCGGCCTTGGAGATCAGCAGCAGACACCAGAAAAGGTAGGAGCCGCGCGCCGCCACCACCAGGCTGCAGTTGCATTTCTGGTAGGGGTGGAAGAGCGACAGACACTTGATGTTATGCACGGGGATCTGGTCCGTCTCCTGCCACAGCACCACGGGTTGCCGCAGTGTGAAGTAGCCCTTCACCGCCTTCAGGTTGACGGGCAGGATGCGCACGGGCCCCACCGCGCTGCCCACGATCAGGCCGCTCATCTTACGCCCGCCGTGCTCGTACTCCCACCAGGCCAGCACGCTGGGGGAGGCCACGCCCGAGCGCAGCGTGCTGCAGGACACCACCGACTCGCGGCCCTGGAAGGGCAGGCGGAAGTGCCAGACAGCCAGGTCTCCGCTCTGCATCAGCACAGCCAGCAGCACAGTGCCCACGTCTTTGCACTCGTTGTTGGTCTGCACCTGCTGCGTGGCGCACACGCTGGACCACTCCATGCGCACGGGCGTCTGCATGAGCACACGCCGCTGCAGCTCGGCCGCGTCGTCCGGAGCGCCCCGCGCCGCCTCCCCCCCAGGTACGCAGAAGTCCTTCTCCGCCAGCATCTCACCGTACAGCTCCGTCAGGTCCACCAGGGGGCTCCACTGCAGCCGGCTGCTGTTGCCATGGACGGTGAGCCGGTTGTCGAGGGTGAGGGAGGCCAGCAGGCAGCGGCCGGTGGCGTCGCAGCCCAGTGGCGACCAGCTGGTATACTTGAAGCCGCTGGGCGGCGGAGCGGAGGCTGGGTCCAGCAGCAGACCCTGGCTCACCGACGGGCCCTTGGAGCCAGACAGCTTCTCCCTGGCCTCCATCACCTCCTGCTCTGGGCCCACCTGCACCCACAAAAGTGCTAACACTGTTACTAATCACAATAACAACAATAAAAACAATAATACCAAAACTACTGCAAGTCAATTATTAAAAGAACTACAGTTTTAACAAACTAATGTTTTCACTTATAATTAGCTAGCTAGCGTGCAAACAAAAACTTTCATTCATGAAACGCTAAAAAGGTATATATGCATACTTGTCCGATTTAAATTCTGCAGCCTGAATCAACACACCGGCCATGCACCCCACTCAAAGGCAAGTTCTGCTCTGTACCGACCCACTTCCGGTCCGCTGCAGAATGTAGCTGGCGGAGCGCAGTCAAAACAGAAAATCGCGGCAGATCATGCAAAGGCACACATCCCTCCCTGGAGCGCAGCACACGCTGTTTTTCAGCTGCAGACTGAGCGCGTTGAGCTCGCTGGTTATCGCTGCAGCGCTGTGGATCAGGGTCGGCTTACAGGCTAACGCTAAACCTCCATCTGAATGAACCGTCAATCACAGCGGTGCAGCGCAAAACGAAAACACAGCCGAGAGTAAAGCTGACAGGTGTGATCAGAGGCGGAGGGAAGCCGCCCGGCACCCGCTGCGCAGCTCCGAGCTAAGCTAGTGAGCCGGCTAACGTTACCTTGAGTACGCAGTTAGTGTCCGGAGCGGGGATGGACGTGCGGTGGATGGCCAGGTCCTGGCCGCAGCTGTGGACGTCGCACACGATCTCCATCAGGGAGATGTTACTGGTGCTGGAGGCCGAGAGGCGGTGGTCCTCCGACCATGCGAGCGGCTCCAACCCGCTCACCGGACTCACCAGCTTAACCACCGGCTCCCTTTTAACGATCGGTCCCAGTCCCGCCCAGGGATCCGTATCGGGCTCGGATTCTGTCCCAGGCTCGGCCTCTCCCCCATCGGAGCTGCGATCCGGGCTCGAAGCCGCCATTTCAATGGGAAAACAAGAAAAGCGTCTCCAGGAAGTGACGTCGACCGGAGGCGGAGCTGGTGGACTCGGAACAGGAAATAGCGAGGAAAGCAGAAGCACGAGCTGCGGGCCACGCAAAGTTGCCAGAGTGGAGTTAAATCCTCTCTTGAAGATAGTTTCCTGTCAGAGAGGAATTGGAATGATGGACCACAATTGTCAGTGATGGCTTCATCTAACAAATAAGCGAAAATGAAGGAACCCGATAACGAAAATGTTTAAAATTAAATTATTTCTGGTACAAGTCTTTGCTAGTGGGAATTGCTAAAGGTTTGTTTGGATGCAAACTGATGCGATGCAAAAACCAGCGCAAATCACTATATACCCCTAATTAACACGGGCTGGGTGGTATTTTGCTGAAGATTAGTTTTATAAAGTTCAACCTCGTTCATTAAGTGACATACGGTTGCTTAATGGAGGATTAAATTGTTTTAACCGAAGCAAATATATTGCACTACAAAAATGAAGGTTGAATACAGCTCGTGCTTGGGTTCGATCTTGAGGAAGTTTGTGTAAACGCCTTCAAATGGGATGTGCCTGATTGAAGAAAGGTGAAATGGAGTACATCTGGCAACCTCTCACCACGCCGAGAGTCATGGTAGCAGCACTAGTAAGAGTAGCATTAGCGACGAAAATATACCGTAGAACTAGTGAGCAAATAACGTACTTAATCTAGGCAAATCCAGACAACTGCGGAGCTGGATCTGGGACTGGAGTGTACAGGAATCACGTCAGTGTGGATATAGGATTCGCTGATCGTGGAGGATCGGGGAGCGGAGGTGTGTATGCAGTTGGATTCAGGGCAGGAGAACACGTGTGTTTGAGCTAACCGGGTTACCCCGCAGGCACACCGAGCGGTAACCGATCCTTACACAGCTAACACTGAAGGATTAACTACCTGCCTTGCTTGTGTGAAAGTATCTGAAGGCCTAAATAGCTGCCTAGCTAGTTAGGTAGGTAGTAGCTAACGTTGGCTACGGCCTAACAAGACTGGTTCTGGTTAACAGACATATACATTTAAATCATGAAGCGAGACTTAGTACATTTAGTCAAGGTAACTTAATCGAATAATCGACACCAATTTAACAAGGATGGCAATTTGAATAATTAAGTGACAAGTAATCCCAAACCTTTCTCTTAAATGTTTCACATTATAGCTTTCTTGTGTTACAAAGAAGGTAAAATTACAAAACGGAGCTAAACTTAGTTAAATCTATTTAAATTACTGAGGTTATGTACTTTAAATAACTTTTAGGTTATGTTGAGTGCAATGACCAATAACGTTAGAACACAGACCTCAGAAAAGCTGTGATGTGTCATGAGCATTTAACATAATTTAAATCGATAAATGCCATCCTTGTTAATTAAACAATCTCACGTTGCAGCTTTCGCAAGCACACAAACTACAGACAATCTGCGCTGTTTCGCGAGCATAATCATTTGCTCCATTTACGCAATTAGTGTCGATTATTCTGTGATTATTTGTTTTACTGTTAATCAGGGAGGAAAAAGGGGAACAGGATTAAAGTAATGATGGATTTAAAGATAGTGTTCGGGCTTCCCCTGTTTCCAGCTCACCCGCCGCACTGATCTGAAGTAAAATTTTTAATAAAAAGCAGTGATTAGATAGCTAGCATTAGCTAGTGAAATATACATTTCACATTGCCATTAGGGGGTGTAATTCTGACTCAGGGGGATATTAATAATGACAATTGATTAGCAGGTTTTGTTGTGGAAGCGGGGTTTTGGAGTGTTCAAGAAAGGAAGGGCTGCATGACCTGCTCTTGTCATTAAATGAAGTTATTTTAGTTATTTTAATGAATGTGTTAATTAGTGGTGAATGATGTCTGCATACATACATTGCAGGCTTTATAGCAGTTTATAACTGCGCCACAGTGAGATGGCGGAGGACACGCTGATGCTGAATATCACCTCCGGCCCAGCAGCCCCAGCCTGCAGCTCCAGAAACAGGAAGAAGAGACCCTTCAAGGCTGCAGAGAAATGGGTAGCTAGCAGATATTAGCGCTGTGGTCTGTGTGCTTTAATGTCGTGTAAACCTGTGTTTGGATGATTTGACCCCTGATGGTGATTATTGTTAAAGTTAGATAATTGCTGTGATGTGCATTTGGCCTGTTCCTCTCTCTCCCGGTGTGCGGGTCATGGGGGCGGCGGTGAGCAGCAGAACGCCAGCTCCTCCCTCAGGAAGGCCTCAGTCGTCTGTCTGTGTTTCCTCAGAAAAAGAGAGGAGCTGAGAAGAGGAAGCTGCCGCCGGGACCCCATGGGCCCCCCGCCAAGCAGAAAGCCCGCCCCGCCCCGCAGGGCAACACCACCCTCAAACACTGCCCCAGACGCACTCCCCAAAAACGGACACCTCAGAGTGTGCAGGAAGGGGGGCAGACTGAAAAACACGCCCAGAAAACCGCCAGAGCACCACAACCTCCCCAAAAGAGCCAGTTGGATGAGGGGAAAGGTTCGGACAGACTGTTTATTAAGACCTCGTCACTCTTCAGAAACAACCCGGACATCCCCAGCCTGGACAGGTGAGTGAGGCGGGTGGGCAGCAGACAGGCACGTCTCTGCTAATGACCCACCCACTGTGTGTGACACTACTTCCTGTGACTGGCTTTGGTGACAGGCCCCCGGTGAAGCAGCTGTCGGAGAAAGTGTTCACCAGCGACTCCTTTGCAGAGTTGGAGCTCCACCCACACCTGGTGAGTGGCACCTGATAGCCCCGCCCCAACGCTCGGCCTTTTCAGCACACCTGTGGAGTGTGCTGGGGTTTGCACCAATCACAAGTGTCCAAGGGCACTGAGCTCATTTGTGCTGAACATGATTGACACGCAGTATGACTTATTCTTTCATTCATTTACAATGATCTGCCGTCTGTATGTGGCCTGCACCCTCATGCACATCAGTTCTGAGAGCTGATGTGGTTGAATGTGCAGAAGGAGGCAACGTTCACCAGGTTAGTGACTGTGTTGACAGAGATCACACTGCGGCCCTGCAGAATGAAGGTGTGGACGCCAACTCAAACACCCAGTTACTGAGTGGGTTCAGTTACTGCAAAAGGTTATGAGCCAGACCTGCATTCTGATTAAACCAGGTTAATGATGTATCACTTAAATCCATGTTTTCAGTCCCATGTTGTGGAAGAGAAATGGCTGAAAGGAAGGCAAAGCCATACACTGAGAAATATTTACTGACTTTGTGCAGAAAACCTTGAATGTGTGTCACACTGTGTTTGGGTAATGAAGGTAAAGTGGACTGCATAAAGTCTCCCTCTAAGGTGAACCGCTAATGCGTTTGAATTGGTGTCTTATGTAGCGCTTAACCTACGAGGCTGACGTTGATTGACAGGCCCAGTGGTATGTGTGTTTCCTGGCAGGTTTTAGCTAAATTCCCTCCCTCTCTGTGTCTCTTTTTCCAGCTCTCAACTCTAACCAATGTTCTGAAGGTGACCAGCATGACCAGGTATACTGTGGCACTAACACACACACACACACACGTTCAGGACATGTAAGTATATTCACTGTGGCTCACATGTAACCCGGCCTTGGTTCTGGCTTGGTGTTTTACATGCAGTTCCGGTTGCTTAGACTAACAGATGGATGGGATATTGTTGATTATATAGAGCACATAGGAGGGTCATACCGGAGGCCTGCTTAGCTCCGCTGATCAGCGGGAAGTGAAACTGACCGGCGGAGTTTTATCCTGAGTTGTGCTGGCTCTGGTTTCCCCTGCGCTGTGACTGACCTCTGACCCTCTCTGTGTCGTCAGTGTGCAGAAGCGGGCCATTCCTGTGCTCCTGGGAGGGAGAGATGCAGTCATACGCTCTCAGACAGGATCAGGTATGACAGGCTACTGTAGCATCCTTACATTTACCTCCAAAAGTGGCTTTTTTCTGATTGGCACAGGGGTACAGCAGGGGGCGTTTGGAGGATGGCTAAGTGTAGCTTTTTGTGTTACTCAGCAACATTGCTGGTAAATTTGCCATGTTGGCAGCACTGACCTGCTGGTCAGAGATCCGGTCTGCACTCATACTCTGCTCCCAGCAGGATCTGGGCCAGGTTTAAGGGACAGGTTTTCTGCTCATCTTGGGACCGGTTTAGCAGTGGAGGCAGGTTGCTGGAGGTGGGGGGCGGGGGCGGGGGCCGGGGGGGGGGGGGGGGTATAGGCACAGTTCTGAGTGCGCTCTGTCTCTCCAGGTAAAACGCTGGCGTACGGAATTCCACTGGTGCAGGCCCTGCAAGCTGTGCAGCCCAAGATCAAGGTGAGTCTAAATTAGCAAAGCAGCTCATCACAGAAGCACTGCAAACTAACCAGATATTTTACAATTGTAATATTATAAATCTGTATAACAAAATAAAGGTAAATTGTGTCACAAAATCATTACCTTTATAAAATAACAGCGTCTGACAGCAAGCATCTAAATCTTTGGCGGCATAAAGGTATATAAGGTATATAAAGTTTAAATGTGTGCACAAATATATATGAATAAACCCAGTAATGGTAGTAAAAGCTCATTATTTATGAAATTGCTGCTGTAATCAGAGACAGTTCTGCAGTTATGACAGCGAAACTGAAGCACCTCCTCCACGCCCTCCGGAACTTCTGTAGAGGGGCTCCCCGAGGGGGTGGGGGGGGGGTTAATCCAGTCCTCACCACAGGGATTTTGGGCTAATGGGGTGATTTATTCTCCAAAAAATCGTGAGATGTATAAAGAGGGGTACCTCTGATCCGTTTGTTTCAGTTAAGAACCCTTCATGAATAATTGATTTATTAAACAATCCAAGCACTTAAATTTAACAGATGTGCTCTCTCACTTTAGCCAGGATAAGGGGGTGTCTGTGTGATTCTGAACACCCCAAAAACCACAGGGCAGGTCACACTGCCACAAACACGACCATATGCAATGCTTTTTAACAGTCAGTTTCGTCTTCAGACAGTATTGATGCTGAACAGCACGTAGACTGCCTTAATGTTCAGCTTAAGCCACGGTGTCTCAGAGTGTTCAGTGTAAGTGCAGTATTTTGAAGTGTTAAGTATAGCGGCAGTGTTTCAGAGTGGGATGGCTGTTGGGTTAGGCCTGCTAAAGCCGAGGCTCAGGATTTACTGTCAGTGATTTGTCTGCAAAGACCTGCAACAAGCAAGAGAGGCATGTGCTTGGGAAAGAGAGTGATGGAGTGAGAGAGGGAGGGAGAGAGGTAAACAGAGAGATGGAGAGGTAAAGAGAAACGCAGGGAGAGAGGCAGGTGTATCGGTGATGTCCAGGTAAGGAGAGACTGCTGTACCTGTGTGCTGGATGGAAGCCATGAAAACAATGCTTTTAAAAGGTCTAAATTATTCACTGGCCCCTGTCAGCGGACGTTTGCAGGAATAGTTACAGCGCATTACTAAATAAAGCTAAATGGCGGCTGGGGTTTGGTTACTGTGTGATAACAGAGCTCACCGTGGTGCCGTCAACCCCCAGCCATCGCCCCAAGGCACGCACCGCGGAGCCACCAGGCCGCCACCATGCCTCCCGCCACCCGCCTGGATGCGCCGTGATTGGTGCAAAGCTGAGCCACGCGCTCATGATTCCGTTCCCTTATGCGATCTTTAATAGCATTTCCTGTAGTGATGCTGTGAAGTGGTGTGTATCTCAGACGCGCGGAGTGTCACTCTGACCGCTGCATCTCTTCACTCTGTTCCACAGCGCGGGGACGGGCCACTCGCTGTCATCGTCGTCCCCACCAGAGAGGTAAGGGCGTGTCCCCCGAATCACTCCGCACACCCCCCACCGGGTCAGCGGAGCTGAGAGCTGCAGCTCTCACAGGGTCTCCTTACTGATGCCTTAGATTCACCCCTCAGTGAAACACACCCAACAGCCATATCTGCCTGCCAGCACCCCACACACCTCCTCCCCATCCACACTCTGTGTCTCTGTGTCACTGTGTAATGCACTCTGTTAGTGTGTAATGCACTCTGTGTCTCTGTGTTAGTGTGTAATGCACTCTGTGTCTCTGTGTTAGTGTGTAATGCACTCTGTGTCTCTGTGTTAGTGTGTAATGCACTCTATGTCTCTGTGTTAGTGTGTAATGCACTCTGTGTCTCTGTGTTAGTGTGTAATGCACTCTGTGTCTCTGTGTTAGTGTGTAATGCACTCTGTGTCTCTGTGTTAGTGTGTAATGCACTCTGTGTCTCTGTGTTAGTGTGTAATGCACTCTCTGTCTCCACAGCTCGCCCAGCAGAGTTTCCAGATCATCCAAAAGCTGCTGAAGGTGAAGCTTCACTTCATCACACAAGAAAGAGAAAGAGGCTTCACACACCTCCTTTCCTGCCATCCTCTTTCACCCTTTCTCTCTCTCTCCCTCTCTCCTTTTCTCCCCCCCTCTCCCTCTCTCTCTCTTCCACTCTCTCTCTCTCCCCCTCCTCCTCCTTCTCTCTCTCACTCTCCCACTCTCCTACTCCCACTCACTCTCCCACTCACTCTCCCACTCACTCTCCCGCTCACTCTCTCACTCTCACTCTCCCTCTCCCACTCTCCCACCCTCTCTCTCTCCCCCTCTCTCTCTCACTCTCACTCTCCCTCTCCCACTCTCCCACCCTCTCTCTCTCCCCCTCTCTCTCTCACTCTCACTCTCACTCTCTCACTCTCCCTCTCTCCCACCCTCTCTCTCTCTCTCACTCTCCCTCTCCCACTCTCCCACCCTCTCTCTCTCCCCCTCTCTCTCTCACTCTCACTCTCCCTCTCCCACTCTCCCACCCTCTCTCTCTCCCCCTCTCTCTCCCTCTCCCACTCTCCCACCCTCTCTCTCTCCCCCTCTCTCTCTCTCTCTCACTCTCACTCTCTCTCTCTCTCCCCCTGTTTTTGGTCGAGCAGCCCTTTACCTGGATTGTGCCTGGAGTGTTGATGGGAGGGGAGAAGAGGAAGTCGGAGAAAGCACGGTGAGAACGAGTGCAGTCTCTCCTGCTTTCCTCTGTAAACGATCCCTTCTTTACTGTCTGCCTGGCAGACGGCCCGCATGCTCGGCATTGCATCGCACATCCGCATGCTTACAGACGCAGGTCAGGTTAAGTGCCCTGCCCCACCCGGGAATCCAACCCGCGGCCTGCTAACAGCTCTGAGAGAGACGCAGCAGGAAAGGTGTCACTACTGAACGCTGTTTCTGTGTTCAGGTTGAGGAAGGGCGTTAACATCCTGATCTCCACACCGGGACGGCTGGTCGACCACATCAAAAACACCCTGAGCATCGTGCTGAGTGGAGTTCGCTGCCTCGTCCTGGACGAGGCGGACAGGTGAGGACCGAGGCCGAGAGAGCCGAGTCAGGTGACCGACCACGACCGTGACTCCGACCGTCGCTGACCACGACCGTCACTGTGACGGTGATCGTGTGTTTGAACAGGACTCTGGACCTGGGCTTTGAGAAGGACCTGAGCGTGATCCTGAACGCCCTGAACACCGCCGCCCCCGCCCGGCAGAACATCCTGCTGTCGGCCACCCTCACCGAAGGCACGTCCCACACCGGGTCTCGAGCCCATCAGCTGCTGCTTTCTCTCCACAGCATCTCAGCTCTGAAGACATATCATCACAATACACACTCAATAATGTGGTGCTGATAAAGCACAGGCTGCACCACACAGCAGCCAGTGTGAGAGTGGCGGTGTTGCTGGCAGAGCCAGCAGCGGTAATGGTGTGAATAGGAGCAGCAGCAGTAGTTGTAGCAGCAGCACAGTGTCTTTGGGAGTTGTATAATATGTATAATATCAGAAATGGTGGTAGCAGAAACAGCAGTACTGCTGCAGCACCTACGCCATAGTTGTGTTCTGTGAGCGTCGGTGTGCTTTGGCTGTATTTCCAAACTCCTGTTGGACAGCATGTGTTTGCTGGAATATTCCCATGATAATATTGGCCAGGCACTCACACGGGCACATGCAGCCAGGGAGACGGGTGATTTCAGCAGTGCGTGCATTTCCTTTGAGGCCATTTTATACCAAGCAATTTAAATGGATTTCTGTGTGTGTGTGTGTGTGTGTGTGTGTGTGTGTGTGTGGTGTTACAGGTGTCTCCAGGTTAGCTGGGATCAGCTTGAAGGATCCAGTCAGCATCCAGGTGTCTGAGCCCCTCAGGGAGATTTGTGAATCAGCGAGGCCGACCTCTGACCCCGCACAGCCAACCTCTGACCCTGCAGGCCCCGGTCTGACGGACAGTTTCGCAGTGCCTGAGAAGCTGCAGCAGCATGTGGTGGTGGTCCCCAGCAAACTGCGCCTGGTCTGCCTGGCTGCCTTCATCCTGGGCAAGTGCAAGGTCAGGAAAGTCCCTGGCTTCACTCGCAAGCACAGGCCCAGGGCCGTGTGTAATGCTGAAGCAGTTACAGTGTGGCCCTTAATGAACACAGTGTGGTGCGTGTAACATGTTCCTCCCTCACGGTGCCCCCCCAGTTCGAGTCGGGACACAAGCTGATCGTGTTCCTGTCCAGCCGGGAGGCGGTGGACTTCCTGCTGATGCTCTTCACTGCTGTGCTGTGTGGAAAAACAGAGCCCTCTGCCACGCCCACACAGCGCCCCCCGCTGGCCTTCCTCAAACTGCACGGCAGCATGGCGCAGGAGGTGAGAGCTGAACTGCGTTTCAGCATTTGTTCAGATGTGAGCGCTGAATAGAGGAGAAAAGCTGAAACCCCCAGCGGGACAGCGGTGCTGGCGCCGCTCACCACCCTGCCTGTCCCTCTCGCCCTCTGCAGGAGAGAACTGAGGTTTTCCGCGAGTTTTCCCACAGCAGCACAGGCGTCCTGCTGTGCACGGTGAGTCCCGCTGCAGGGGGCAGGGGAGACCGCACAGTCAGTGTGCAAGCGTGTGCAAGCGTGTGCATGTGTGTAAGCGTGTGTAAATGTGTGCAGGCATGTATGTAAGGAGGTAGGCGTGTAAGTGTGTGTAAGCGTGTGGCTGGGTGTGTAAGCGTGTGGCAAGGTGTGTAAGCGTGTGGCGGTGTGCGGCTAAAGAGATTAAAGAGAGAGGAAAACCACCCAGACGGGGTTCAGAGCGTGTGAAAGGCCAAACCGTTAAGCATCTTCTGCTCCGCCCTCTCCATGTTAATGGCGGCTGCCAGCTCCCCGCCCCCGACCCCCCCGACCCCCCCCAGCCTGGGCGCAGGCATGGCAGCAGATGCTGACCCTCAGCGTGTGAATTCTGGCCATTTTTCCTGCCAGCAGCCTGGAAATGGTAGATATGTGGAGCAATTACAACCGATAAACCCAGGCCTGGCTGTAACGCCATTGAGAAGGAGACACTGCTGACACAGCACTGACCTGCTGCTAACCTCTAGACCCCCCTCCCCCCCTCTCTGCCTCTCTCTCTCGCTCTCTCTCTCTCTCTCTTTTTCTGAAGCTGCGGGGAGATTCTAGGAGCCCATGCTCATATGGGCTCATTTATGTGAAAAATGGACAGCTCATACAAAAGTAGGGTACCGTGTGGAAGGACTGTGATAAAGTTAGCGAAAATACTGTGAAGTGCAAACTGTGTGCTGCAAATTTTTATTTTAATAACTCGACTTCCATGATGATGAGGCCAAATGAAGAAATATCAAAGCGCCAGGTATTTTCAGCTTTGCCGCGACGTTCCGACATACAGTGCAACCGCAAGCGAGCTGAAGTTTAATTTCATGAACGGTTGCTTAAATGACGACCGTAATTCAGAAAGGCTGTGCTTTCGGGTAAATTTCTTTGAATGTTTCATTTGAAAGAATAAATATACATTACTTTTGTTAAATGTGCAGTGTCAGACTGTTGCAATTTATAGCATAAGTGCATCAATTAGTCCTTATTACAAGTCCTTATTTCTTTTATATTCCAAGCTTGTTTTTAGCTTAAGCGTAGACTTACCTCGATTCAAAAAGGTCCAATTAGCCTAGTGCAATTTGGTTAATGGCATGGTTTGAGTACAACGATCATTTTACTGGATACTCACCTTCCATCCTGGTTTCCAGCAGCTGAAAACGTTTCATTTTCTCGGTCAGATGACGTTGTCTCTCTCGGCCAATGAGGGAATTCTGTGGAAAGAATGTTAGCCAAGAGCATTTTTTCCTGACAGGGAAGATGCGTAGGGATAGTACACGCAGTGCTTTTATTTACAGTAAAACTCCAGTCTGTCCACTTGCGGGGGTTTCTCTGTGTGCGGGGGTTTCTCTGTGTGCGGGGGTTTCTCTGTGTGCGGGGGTTTCTCTGTGCGCGGGGGTTTCTCTGTGCGCGGGGGTTTCTCTGTGCGCGGGGGTTTCTCTGTGCGCGGGGGTTTCTCTGTGCGCGGGGGTTTCTCTGTGCGCGGGGTTTCTCTGTGCGCGGGGTTGCCCTGTGTGCGGGGTTGCCCTGTGTGCGGGGTTGCCCTGTGCGCGGGGTCCCAGGCACAGACAGACCTGTGAAGCCCCGCCCCCAGGCCTGTTCTGCTCCCTATTGGCTGTGCTGCAGTGTGAGTTGCAGGCTGTGGGCTGCAGGGGTCACACCCTGCTGTCTGTGCTCTTTGGCAGCAGTGAAAGCAGCCATCGCCATGGTAACCCTGCCCCTTGCCCCTCTCAGCAATGTACCTGGAGCAGAAAGGTAAGGCAGCCAGCCGAGCCCCCCCCCGGGGGTTCCATCCCAGCCAATCACCTGTCGTCCTCACCTCCTGCAGGACTGAGCGCGCACTCTAGCCTGGGCGCTGCCAGCTCGGCCTCCACACACTGCTACAGTCAGGCAGTCAGGCAGGGCTGTGTGTGTGTGTGTGTGAGAGAGAGAGAGAGAGTGTGTGTGTGTGTGTGTGTGTGTTTAGGGGGGCTCTCTCCCTGCCAGCACCCCCCTCTGCTGCCCAGTCGCTTTGCGAGATTCTTCAGCGAATAAATGAGTCGTTTTAATCCGCCTGACAAGCTGGCAGCACCAGACTCTGCCCCCGGCGCTGCTCCTGCTTGCTGCCCGACGCCACGTATTCACACGCAGAAACCGCAACACGGGGCAGGGAGAACCGCAACCCTGTCAGCGAGACGCTCACAGTACCGAAGTCACAGTACATCAGAGCTCACAGTACCGAAGTCACAGTACATCAGAGCTCACAGTACCGAAGTCACAGTACATCAGAGCTCACAGTGTGACAGCAGGGACCTGCATGGCACTGTCACTCAGAAACACTGCTGCCCAGTGATGGGCAAGTGATGTCTGTCTGTATGGAGTTCCCAGACTGTTTAGACTTAATGCACTGTGTGTGTGTGTGTGTGTGTGTGTGTGTGTGTGTGTGTGTGTGTGTGTGTGTCTCTCTCTCTTTCATGAGCAGGATGTGGCAGCGCGTGGGTTGGATCTTCCTCAGGTGACCTGGATTGTACAGGTGAGCAATTTTATCTTCATAACTCGGATAGCAGCTTGTAACTAACAGGGTGTAGCTGTTAGGAAGGGCTGGGGGTAATGTTGTCTCTCGGTGTCCTGTCCAGGTTCAACCCAAACCCCACCCGTTATGAGCAACCGTTTAGGACAGCAGAGTTTAGATATTTAGCAACAGGAAAGGTAGAGTTCAGCAGACTCTGTTGTAATGTGTGTGCTGTTTGACTGTCTGACACATCACCCTGGAAACACAGGGCGAAGGTACCAGCAGTGTACCTCCTCTCCCCAGCCTGTACCCCCTTCCCTCTCTCTCTGTGTCCTGCGTGTTTTTGCTCTGTAGTGTAACCCCCTTCTCTCTCTCCCTCTGTCCCCCTTTCTCTCCCTCTCTCCCTGTCTCCCTCTTTCCCTCTCTCTCTCTCTCTCGCTCTCTCTCTCGCTTTCTCTGTCTCTCTCACTCCCTCCCTCTCTCTCTCTCTCTCCTGCAGTATAATCCTTCGTGCTCGGCGGCGGAGTACATTCACCGTGTTGGTCGCACGGCACGCATCGGCTCTCACGGGAGCAGCCTCCTCTTCCTCACGCCCTCCGAAAGCGCCTACCTGAACGTGCTGGCCAATCACAACATCAGGTGAGCCACGCCCCGCCCCGCCCCGCCCAGCCACTGTCACCTTTCTCTGACCGTGTGTTTGTTCCCATGTCGGTCGGGCGTTTTTAAAAGCGATGCCTGACAGGTTACTGTTAGCCAATCAGCTGTGAGCCCTTTTACTGTACGTACCCAGGTGAGCATGCATACCTGAGTCTGACACCTGTAATGTAAATGAACAGCGATATGCCTCCGCTGTGTGAGGCGGTGAGGCAGGGAGGAGTGTGAGGAGTGTGAGGCAGTGCGGGTGTGCGGGGTGTTTGTGTGTGTGTCTGTGCCCTGCTGGGACTGTGCTGCTCTGACAGGCGGTGCAACTGAGCAAAAACAAAAATACATGAAATGATCCTGGTAACAGCAGAGGTTGTGTTTTGGCTGTGGTGCGGCTGTGTTTTGGCTGTGGTGCGGCTGTGTTTTGGCTGTGGTGCGGCTGTGTTTTGGCTGTGGTGCGTCTGCGTTTTGGCTGTGGTGCGGCTGTGTTTTGGCTGTGGTGCGGCTGTGTTTTGGCTGTGGTGCGGCTGTGTTTTGGCTGTGGTGCGTCTGCGTTTTGGCTGTGGTGCGTCTGCGTTTTGGCTGTGGTGCGGCTGTGTTTTGGTTGTGATGGGGTTATGGTGCAGTAATGTTTGTGCTGCTTGTGTGTTGCAGCCTGTCAGAGCTGAAGATGGAGGACATCCTGTCCAGCCTCATGCAGGACGAGCGCTTCAGGGGCAGGGGGAAGTGGGGCCGCAAGGTGAGACCCCACCGGAGAACAGAGCTCTGTTTAAACACCCCGTCCCGCACAGGGCAGGCGTGTGACGGTGCTGCCGAACCCTGCAGCTTCGCTCTGTGTCAGAGACCGCGAGTGGAGCTGTCTAAAGGAATGCCTAAAACTGCATCTAATCCCAGCCCTCCCGGGGTTCACATTCTGAGTGAGGATCTGTGGTCTTGTTTGGTCCTGTCTGAGCATCTGTGGTCTTGTTTGGTCCTGTCTGAGGATCTGTGGTCTTGTTTGGTCCTACCTTGTTGAGAGCAGCAGTATCGTGCTGTGGACCACACCACCACAGTGCAAGACATCATCACTGTCTTCGTTAGTCCTGTGTAAGGGCCAATACATTACAGCCCACTTTCACCTGACCGCACGCCCCCACGCCCCATCCCTGACCGCACTTCAAGGAGTCCTTCCAAAATGTCATCTTTAATCCGCATTTAATTTCCTTTTTGGCTGGTGCCACAGGGCGCTCTGTCACGCCTGCTGGCGGGGATATTGCTGCCCGATGTTGGGGGTGGGGGGAGAGGAGCACACACTGACCAGGCAAAGCTGGGTGGGGGGAGAGGAGCACACACTGACCAGGCAAAGCTGGGGGGGGGGGGGGAGAGGAGCACACACTGACCAGGCAAAGCTGGGGGTGGGGGGAGAGGAGCACACACTGACCAGGCAAAGCTGGGGGTGGGGGGAGAGGAGCACACACTGACCAGGCAAAGCTGGGGGGGGGGGGGGGGGGGGGGGAGAGGAGCACACACTGACCAGGCAAAGCTGGGGGTGGGGGGAGAGGAGCACACACTGACCAGGCAAAGCTGGGGGGGGGGAGAGGAGCACACACTGACCAGGCAAAGCTGGGGGGGGGGGGGGGAGCACACACTGACCAGGCAAAGCTGGGGGGGGGGAGAGGAGCACACACTGACCAGGCAAAGCTGGGGGTGGGGGGAGAGGAGCACACACTGACCAGGCAAAGCTGGGGGTGGGGGGAGAGGAGCACACACTGACCAGGCAAAGCTGGGGGTGGGGGGAGAGGAGCACACACTGACCAGGCAAAGCTGGGGGGGGGGGGGGAGAGGAGCACACACTGACCAGGCAAAGCTGGGGGGCACAGTGTGTGCTGCACAGTGTGTGCTGTGTTCATTAGCAGAAGTGTAATTACTGTCACACGTGCCGTCTGCCTCATTCATGACTGTGGAAATCGTCATCTCTGTTGTTTTTCATTTAATCGCAGTTCGTTTAATCGTAGTTAGCTTCTCTGCCCTCATTCTGAGAATCTTCATCAGTTTGAGATTCCATTGTCAGTCAAATATGCAAAAAGGCTCGGCAAAGGATAATTAGGAAGAGACACACAGGTGTTGGAGAATGCTGAGACTAGCCTGTGATCTCTCAGATACAGCCTGCTCTGCCCTCTCTGTGAGCTGTGGAAGGGGTTAACCCTGACCCCTCTGCATCTCTTACCCTAACCGTAACCCTCTCTCTCTCTCCCTCTGTCTCTGTAGACTCCAGGTGCTCAGAAGCAGGAGGTGTGTGAAAGAGCCACGGTGCTGCAGACGGAGTTTGAGAATGTGGTTCACAGCAGCGAGGACTCGCTGCAAATGGCCAAGAGAGGTATGAACGTGCAGACCTGCCCTAAGCACCTCCCCCCAACCTGAAAAAAAAACCTTTCAGTTGCTCTCAGTTGTTGTGGCATCCCAGAATCCCTTTCTTTTATCGTACCAGGGTTTGCATTTGCACAGGTTGCTTTTTACAAATTTTACAAGAGCCCAATTTAGCCACAGTGATGCCAAAAAAGACAATAGCACAGTATAATACTACCCCCATCACAGTTCTCCCCACTGGGAAGCCAGGCATCAGGACGAAGGGCTGATGTCATATCCTGTGCCC
Source organism: Megalops cyprinoides (assembly GCF_013368585.1). Lineage (NCBI taxonomy): Eukaryota > Metazoa > Chordata > Actinopteri > Elopiformes > Megalopidae > Megalops > Megalops cyprinoides. Next base: position 527,881 of record NC_050586.1, read on the forward strand.
CCCAGCTGAGAATTAACCAAATCGCTGACTGTATCGCTGGGGGCACTGAGGGTTCAAACACACTGCCCACCCCCATCCTTTTTAAACTCCACCTCCTGCCTTCTCTGTACAGTCAGTGTGTGCAGCAGTGCAGGCCCTGTGTGGGTGTGGCCCTGTGTGGGTGTGGCCCTGTGTGGGTGTGGCCCTATGTGGGTGTGGCCCTCTGTGGGGGTGGCTCAGTATGGGTGTGGCTCCGTGGGTGTACAGGTAGCCAGGCAGTGCAGCTATTTTTACCAAACGGGTACACCAGGCAGGAAAATGGAGATTTGGTTGAAATTTGCTGGCTCCATTATTCTGGTCAGACGGTAGCGAGAGACCGACAGACTCCCTCAGGACAGAGGGGCAGAACTGAGTTGCATGCTGGGGGCTCTGTGTTCTGTTGGGTTAAAACCTTGGTGACGAGCGACCTGTCTGTCTGTCTGTCTGTCTGCGCAGCACTGCAGTCCTTCCTGCGGGCGTACACCACCTACCCAGCCAGCCTCAAGCACATCTTCCACATCCGCTGCCTGCACTTGGGCCACGCCGCCAAGAGCTTCGGCCTGAGAGACGCCCCCCAGGGCCTGGCGGGGGCCGGGGGGGCTGGGGGGGCCCAGGGCAAAGAGAAGAGGTAAGACTGCGCCCTGCCTTCTGCTGTAAATTATAATACATGAGCTTCCGGCTCTACCTCCCAACCACTACACTCTGCTATCGACCGGCATCTGGTGGTCTCGTCACGCCGCGGCACAAAATCACTATCCAGAACTTTCTCTGCCATTGAACTTCCACACTTCATCCGTTCTGCCGAGTCCCTCTCTGTCTTCAAGAAACATCTGAAGACACAGCTCTTCCGCTCTCACCTGAGCACCTGAAACACTACCCCCTAAAGGAATTTCTCATGTCTCATTACTGTTTCCTACTAAACTATAACAAAGACAGTAATCTACTGGTTTAACACATTCGTTATCTCTAGCAGCTAGCTTGTACCTTGTCTGGCCAACCATTGAAACATGGTCATGCAGCGCTTCTAATATTGTTGACTCCTTCGTTTTTTGCTTGTGTTGTAGTCACAGATGTAATGAATGCATGAATGTAAAGGTGAATGTATATAATGAGCCAGCCTGCTTCCTGCTTCCAGCTCTACGGTGGAAAGTGCGTTGGGTTGGGAGCACCGCTTGGTCTGGGGTGCCTCAGACAGAGGCTGTGCGTGCGTGCCTGTTTGTAGATGATCATGGATCATCCCTCAACTGGGCACTCACTATCTCATTCTTTCACTCCCTCCCTCCCTCTCTCTCTCTCTCTCTCTCTCTCTCTCCCCCCTTCTCCTCTCTCCCTCTCTCCCTCCTTCTCTCCCTCTCTCCCTCCTCTCTCTCTCTCTCTCTCTCTCTCTCTGTATCACACTTACCTCATCCCTGGCGGAAGGTGTGTGTGAGGTGTTTGGGCGTGGCATGGTGGTGCAGGTGCAGGCAGTGTACCGATGGCCAGTGGGGGGTAGCTGCCTGCTTGGCGTCTCTCTGTCATGGGAGGTGAGGGGCGGTTGCTAAGTGACCCTGTAACGCGTCCTGGGTGCATGGTCATTAGCGGTCACCTGGGAGTCCCCTGAGGGTCAGGGTGCGAGCCGAGGCCCCGTCAGGCCGCCCCGCTCGAGGATGGAGCCCGCGTTCAGAGGCAGGAGATGAGCCGGAGCCTCCCCGGGAGGCGCAGGCAGGAGCACGGTGTTTTCTCATGTCGTTTGGGCGCCCCGCCCGTGACTGCGGCTCGCATCCCCAAGCGCCATGAGGCTCTCTCTCCCCGGAAGCACGCATGCCGTTAGCGGGAGAGTTCCTGTGCTTCCCTCTCCCTCTCCTGTTCCATCTCTCCACCCCCCGCCACACCCCCGTCATGAAGTCCTAAGGGCCACACGGGGGGGCACTTCTGTATCTGCCAGTTAGATCCCCTCCATCCCAGAATGCCCCCGTGCCCTCAGCTCCAAGTGCATGTGTCTTAAGTTAGTTGGCATGGTAACCAGGTGAAAGCATGCCAGCTGGGCGTGGCCACAGTGTTCCAGCACGGCCGCACTGCGGCAGGCTGATGTCTGTATGTCAGAAGGACAGCAGCGTATCGCCCTGTGACACTCTCAGCAGGAGCGTGCTGATTTCGGGCTTACCAAGATCATTTGTGCAAAATTTAGGTGAAAATAATTTTTTTGCTGTGTGTCTGATTTTTTCGTTAAGTTCTCTAGGAAAGCTTCCATGCTATCTGAGGTAGAGCTGCAAGTGGGTGGGTGAAGCAGAAACCCCACCCCCTCGCCCCCGTCAGCAGAGACTTCATTACGGGTGTCTCAATCAGGAGGTGATCAGTCAGCTGCAGCTTATTGTGTGAAATCTCATTTTAAACAGCCCCCCCCCTGCCCGTCCGGACGCACACACACACATGCACGCACAGTCACACACACACACATGCACGCACAGTCACACACACACACACACACATGCACGCACAGACACACACACACATGCACGCACAGACACACACACACACATGCACGCACAGACATACACACACACATGCACGCACAGTCACTCACACACACACACACACACATGCACGCACAGTCACTCACACACACACACACACACACACACACACACATGCACGCACAGTCACTCACACACACACATGCATGCACAGTCACACACACATGCACGCACAGACACACACACACACACACACATGCACGCACAGACACACACGCACAGACACGCACAGACACACACGCACACACACGCACAGACACACACACACACACACACACACAGACACAGACACAGACACACACACGCGCACGCGCACGCACAGACACACACACACGCACGCACACACACACACACACACACACACGCACGCACGCACAGACACACGCACGCACGCACAGACACACACGCACGCACGCACAGACACACACGCACGCACAGACACACGCACACACACACGCACGCACACACACACACACGCACGCACACACACACACACGCACGCACAGACACACACACACGCACGCACAGTCACTCACACACACACACACACACACACGCACGCACAGACGCACGCACGCACGCACAGACACACACACACACGCACGCACAGTCACTCGCACGCACACACACACACACACACACGCACGCACAGACACACACACACACGCACGCACAGACACACACACACACGCACGCACAGACACACACACGCACGCACGCACAGTCACACACACGCACGCACAGTCACACACGCACACACACACACACACGCACGCACAGACACACACACACACGCACGCACAGACACACATGCACGCACGCACAGACACACACGCACGCACAGACACACACACACACGCACGCACAGACACACACACACACGCACGCACGCACAGACACACACACACACGCATGCACGCACAGACACACACACACACACGCATGCACGCACGCACAGACACACTCCTTGTAACGTGCACATTGTGCCAATAAACAATCCATCAAAGCAATCAACACATCAGAGCAGGACAGTGAGCTCAGCTCACACTCACAGCTAATACTGATGGCTCTAAAGACAGTGAATCACAGCAGTGCAGCTCTGGTAATATTTATAGTGTTATGAATAGTAAGTGGCGCAGGATTGATGTGTTTGGACATTAAAATGCCACACTTCATTCTTTATTCATACAGTTTCCTCCATTTAGAGGTGATGTCTCCCTGCCGGTCTCCATGGTGACCCAGGGGCAGAGACGGTGTGTGTTTGAGGGAGCCCTGCGTTGGGGGGCTGACAGGCAGCGGTGCTGCAGACTGAGGGTGACGTGTATGATGTATGATGTATGATGTATATGTGTGGTAATGATGAGATGGGACGCTCTCTGGATTAGTGTAGGTGCTACCCTTCCCTCTCGCCTGCTGTTTGACACGCAGTTTGCTGTTAATCGTTGGTCTGTCTCAGTCATGGCTGCGCTCTCTGCTGCAGTAAAACAGGTCACTCATACAGACCTCTGCAGGTAAAGTGTCAGATGCACATCTTCCTGTCCAGCCTTGAGTGAAACTGACTCTGAGTCCTTCCTCCACACCTGCAACAGTAGCTCAATTTGATGCTTTTCCTCAGTCCAATACAAAAGTGATCAGAATTGTGGAACATTGTACTCCTTGGTGAGATTTTAAAGGATTTAATTTAATTTAGTACCTTAGTACTACCCTTAGTACAATTACACACCGTACCTTTACAGAGACAGGTAAAGGGAAAACAAAATCTCAAAAAATGCGGTAATGCTCCACAGCCACACGGCTGGCACCTGCACCGTCATCCTCCATCCAGCAGGGGTCCCTACAGGGGACACAGCAGGAAGAGCAGGCCTGTTCCTGGCCCGCTGTCGGGGACCCTGTGATCAGATGAAGTGGGATGCCATGCTGGGCAGACATGTCTGCTGCTGTTGGTAGAGGGAAATTTTCCTTTGTATCATTTGCGCTGTTGCCCTGCTGGGGGACTAACCTTTTCATTATTCTCAGAGAGCCTGTGGCCAGCTCCTCTCCCCCAAACCCTGAACGTCTGTCCCTGTCTGTAGTGGGGTTTTTTTGGGGGGTTCGGGGAGTTGTAATGGATTTTCATCACTTTCCTCTTTCTCCTGCAACCCGGCTGGTGCCCCAGGATCGGTGAGGAAACTGACACAAGGAGGTCTGCACTAAAGAGTCTGACTGACTGTGACTCACAGCAGATTCTCCAGGCCTCACTGACTCTGACGCAGGGCAGATTCTCCAGGCCTCACTGACTCTGACGCAGGGCTGATCCTCCAGGCCTCACTGACTCTGACGCAGGGCTGATTCTCCAGGCCTCACTGACTCTGACGCAGGGCTGATCCTCCAGGCCTCACTGACTCTGACGCAGGGCTGATTCTCCAGGCCTCACTGACTCTGACGCAGGGCTGACTCTCCAGGCCTCACTGACTCTGACGCAGGGCTGATCCTCCAGGCCTCACTGACTCTGACGCAGGGCTGATCCTCCAGGCCTCACTGACTCTGACGCAGGGCTGACTCTCCAGGCCTCACTGACTCTGACGCAGGGCTGATCCTCCAGGCCTCACTGACTCTGACGCAGGGCTGATCCTCCAGGCCTCACTGACTCTGACGCAGGGCTGATCCTCCAGGCCTCACTGACTCTGACTCATGGCAGATTCTCTCCCATTCTGCAGAGCCCCCAGGAAGCCGAGCAGCAGGGAGCGAATGTTGAAGCTTCTGTGTGCCGAGTACGCCAGTGGCATGGAGGGAGACTCCACCCCCAAGAGGAAGAGGAGGAGGAAGCAGCAGCAGCCGTCGGCGGAGGCCAGCTGAACAGCGGCCCCGTGTCCTGCTTTAGCCGGCACTCAGAGCTCTCCCTGTCGCAGCTGCCGGACCCAGCAGCGTTCAGACGCAGCGGCGCTCTAACCTGGGATAAGGGATAGTGCAAGTGCAGAGACCACCAATCAAATGCAGCAGGGGGTTCACCCTCTCAGCGGGGGAGCAGCTGACACACAGCACTCTGACTCACTCAGTCTCAGCTCGGAGCGTTGCCACCAAACACACGCCGAGCTGCCTGCAGGCAGCAGGGGACGCAGCAGAGACTGACCGCATTTAGGTGCTTCTGGGAGGGTGTGGCATCTTCACCCCCATCCTTCCCAAATCCCACCTGCAGCCTCCTGCTATGCGCTGCCGCTCACCCCCTCACCCCACAGCCCACTGCTGGTGTCCCCCTACAGAGGGTATGAGTGCCCAGGTGGGCTTTTGTTTTGTTTTTATTTTAGGGGAGGATCCAACCTCAAATGAGCTGTCATGGTGTGACTGTGTTAGAGTTTAATTATATGAATCTTGTGTGTTCTTGTGTGCAAGGGTGAGAGAGAGAGCAAGAAAGAGAGAGAGAGAGAGAGAGAGTGAGTGTGAGACAGAGTGTGTGAGAGAGAGAGAGAGTGTGTGTGTGTGTGTGTGTGTGTGTGTGTCTTGGGGGGGGGGGGGGGGGGGGGTTCAACATTTTAAAAAAAAAATGTTTTTGTCTGGTTGTGTTTTCCCTCTGCAGGTAGCGTGCACTGTGGTAGCATGCATAGGTGCAGTGTACCTGAGTACTTCCTCCAGAAGTCAGTGCGTTTAGTTATTGTAGTTTGAGGGACGCCCCCCCCCCCCCCCCAAAAAAAAAACGCAGAGCTTCCTTTTCATCCTTTTCTCTGCTTTGCATTGTCTCCCTGCAGCAGCTCGCTCCCGCTGAAAAAGGACATGTGATTTCGTTAGTCCTCCTTTCATTTTCACTGTATTCCAGTACAAATGACAGGCTGGCAGTGTGTCCTTACGGTGATTCTTGAAGCGATGCTCATAATCGTTTTACAAATGTGACTTATCCCTAAATGTATTATTAGTATAAATAAATCAGTAAGGCGAACGTTGGAATGTTAAACAGGAAGCATTCACAGCTGCGTGGTGGTGCAGTGGCATTACGGAAGCGTGCTGATCGCTGGCCTGCTGTTCTGTCTGTCTTTTTCTTGGTCCACCATAAAACAAATATCAGTAAAAGGTATGTCATTTAAACCTGAGCTGTTTAAATTGAGCTGCTGATTTCCCCCTCCGATCGGTTCAATAAATCACTCCAGCGCAGCTTCTGTGATAACGGTACACTCATGTTTGCCCGGAATAAAAATATGCTGAAACTTAAGCTGATGAATGAATAAATTGTGACAATTTGTCTTTATTTTGTTGAGGACATCCCAGAATAGAATTTCTCGTTTTTCAACCTTACAATAACGTGTTATTAAAAAGGAGAGGGGGTCTCTGGTTGGACAGATAGCACGCGCTGCAGCTCGCGTGCCGCAGGCGCTGCGCAGACGGCGAGTCTGTTCAGCCGTGGCCGCAGACTCCTGCCCCAACGGGTTACAGTTTAGACTATCAGTACTAGGAGCTTAACCGGGGCATTGAGAGAGCCGTGGATTTCCAGGTCTATTCCTGTATCCACTCTAGCGGAATACCCGGCGTGTTCTTACCACTGATGCGTCAGCTAACATCCTTGTTAACAGGCATCATGAGTTCAGAAGACACCTCCCTCCAAAGCGCTCTGCGCTCTCCAGGGTGAGACAGTGTCTGCAGGCTGTGGATTACGAAGCCCTTCTCTCCACTGCGTCCAGGCGTGAGGACGCTCCGTGGGGCTTTCCACGCTCGGAGCCGTGACGGACGCGACCCGAGATCCGTCTCTGCGCTCAGCTTCTCATACCGACCCGCGCAGTGAATGAGAGTGTGGGTTTCACTTTGCGTGAAATCGTGTTCATTCTTAAATAGACATATTGATCAAATACTGTTGAATGTGTCGCATATTGCATGACTCACGAGTCAAATCGCAATCTGTTTTAAATATGCAAGATCAAAACAGCTTTATGTAATTGTCAGGCCACCTCCAAAGACACATTTTTTCACAGACGCTTGTCTCGCAATGGAAATTGGCCTTTGATTGACTCCTAATTTGATTCGAAGGCTGTTGTGTTCGGTTTATTGAGTCAATGAGATTAATCAGAGTCGCTGATCCCCTGCTTTTAAGTCTCTCCGTGTTGTGTTTTTGTTTGCCGGGAGCTCAGCAGAACTCAATCCGCACTTCATTAACCCGGAGCCGGGGACCGTCTATGGCAGGAGCCGAAGGTTTAGCAGGGTCTTTTCACATGCAAAATCTCTGCGCCTTTCAGCGGGAGCACGCAGTTTTTCACTTGATCCTTTGCGCACTTCGCAAGAATAACCCTTTTCAGTAAAACTGAGAGGTCATCTTTCTTATTTGAATAGAAACAAATCTCTTTGATACTTACTGTTTGATCGAAAATGATAAAAAATACATTTTAATAAATTTGCCTTCGAAAATAAAATATTTTGCACCCCACAACTTACTTTTTACGTACGGTGACACTCTTGGATTTCGTTTTTATGACCGTTTTAAAGTGCTGTTGCAGTCTTTGTTTATGTATGTATTGAGAATGTTGCAATTCCTTAACGAGGTTAATGATGCGAGGCGATGGCTTTCGCTGACTGCTTCAACGCGCCCGGGACCGCTAGCAGAAGGCTACCAGGCGAGCGAACATGTGCAGGGCGGTCGCTGCAGCGGGGGGCGGCCCGATCATAGCAATTTATCGACTTCCCATTAAATTCTATTAAAGTCTTTTGTTTAATCGTTACACGCTTTTCTCTTGTTTGTCCGCTTGAATTGCCCAAACCCGAGGTAGAACGCGCTGATATTTTCAAACCTGGCCACGGGCTGGAGACGAGGAGGGGGCCGTGCCGCGCGTTGACCAGCTGTCTCCCACCCCGATCCGGCCTGCACTCGGCCTCGCCCGGTCACCAGCTGCTGGAGCCGTTTGGCAAAGACAAGACAACCAGCACTCTTCAGAAAAAAGGTGGAAACAATCCATTTCCAAATGGGATCATTTAGAACACTCAACAATTACACACTTAAGCAGCCATTAATATTTCATCACTTACTGTTGAAAATGAATAAAATGACATAATTAATTTAGGCTTAGTTTAAATTGTATAATGACTGATGCATGCATGTTAGCTACATCAACTGGTAGCCTACAACTGCCTCGCCGTTGTAAGTGCGCAAGACATTTGCACGCTCAGCAGTCAGGTTTTAACCAGGAAATCTGCGTAACAAATATGAGAACATAAAATGCGGTTAGGTTTAAAAAGTGCTATTCGTGTATAAAATGTAGTAGACCTAAATGTTGTTAGGATTATGTGCATGGATATGGCGATACGCGTGCGTGTCTCCCTCATCCGCTTCGGTTTAGACCAGCTATATCATGGTGTTCAGGAGTAGGATATTAAGTGGTTCATTAATTTGTGTCTTTGTGTAAGACTGTATACTTAAAATCAGCACTTGTTTATTAGGCATTTAACAGTTATGTCAGATGTTCTTGATTTTAGTAAATCTTCTGAAAACAAATTGGACTTTGTTCGCTATATAATATGATATCTTAACCATAACTTCCTCCGTGTTTTTACCAAATTGAATCCAATCATCACGACAAATTAAATCCACGCGATTAAGCGAAGAGCGCGGCGGCGAGGCCCGGGTTCGCAGCGTAAACTGCTTTATTCTCGGATTCCGATGGGTAATCTTGGACTCTTTTACCTTTCCCCTTGCGTTCACGTTTGTCTGCGTTTAATGGACACTATATCGTACATTTGAGCTTGACTTTCGTTTTGACTGAATCATCCCTTTAGTGTGAAGATGCACTGAATTCTACTCTATATTTTCTTTATCACTCCAAAAATATCAGTATAAATTAAGTGGCCACGAGAAGGTTTGTCTAGCCTACTGTAATCAATAATGTTTATGATGACTGATTCAGAAATGTTAGGTTTGAACTTAAGTACAATTCAGTTGTAAAGATAAAAATAAGGAGGTTTGCCGCGCCTCGTTCAGTGCGTTCCGGCGGGAAGATTTGGCCGAAAAGTTTAACGGGAAAGAGTCGCCCGCGAACGCGACTGTCGGCGCTTTGATTTCTTTCAAGTGACGCGTTGTGCGATAATTTCAAACTTTCAAACAAAATGTAATTGTGCCAATAGGCCTACGTGGTTGTTGTATTGCGTTTTCTCTGTAACATACTGCCGCTCAATGACGTTGTGACAATAAAAAGACTGAAAAACCTGTTTGCACTTCGGAATAAAGTGGTAGCCCCAGCTTGCAACGCGTGTTTATCATTTTGGCCCCTTGGTAGTCCTTAGGCTACTCCTGATTGTGTTTTCATCTCTTGGTTCGTGTATTTTTCTGTTTGTTTCTGCTTCCTGAATTTGACCATGGTGAACTGCGAGATTTAGGTCAGCTGAAAATCAGTTCAGTTCTGTTCAGTTGCCGGTGTGTTTCATATCGCACCGCGGTAGATCTCAGAAATATAAGGCCGCTCTTTGTACGAGGAATGAGGCCCCATGGACCAGCCAAGCTTCCGTATCACGCCCACAGGCGAGCCGAGTTTCCCTGCGGTGAGGACGGCGACCTGCGCGTCTTTTCAGTCTTATTCACAGCGCCTGATACGAATAATTCCATGTTCCAGCACATTATGTATTACGTGTTTATAGTTCAATGTGTTCTCCTTTGAAGTGCACTTTCCTACTTTTAAGTTGTATTTCTCAATCAAACGCAGCCTGTGTCTTATTGTAAGAACTTTATTTGCGTGTTTAAAAAAAGTACTTATTTTCCCTTTCAAATTCCCCCTACCTGTGCCGTCAGCGGCGCAGCCAGGAAAGCTGGCAGGGGGAGGATATCCAAAAATACGAGACCCACTTCACAATATCAGCCGCTTCACACATAAATAGTTTCAATATACATTTTCCACCAAAAAGTTACAAAGTTGCTCCATACATTTTATGGCATAAAATATGTGGGCAGTCGAGCCGCGTGCAAAGACAGCTGGCGCTTCCACTGGGACTGACCTCAAAGGGCGCGAGGACACGCATCATTTCATCATTTTCATAAATCCGATGGGTTGGGAAATCTGAAGGTGTAGGCTACTTTTTCGGCACAGATTGCCAAAAGTTTTGTTATTGCTGGTCTTGTGAGCTCTCTTTAAGGGTTACCATACTAAAGAGGTTAATAAAATTATAAATAATAATAATAATAATAATAAATTTCCATTAATGTACTCAGTAGACCATTGCAGAATGGAGCACATTTTCGTTTTAAAATCATGATAATTCGATTAGACAGGATGATGTCTATTGTGCGAAGGTGAATTCATAATTGAATCATTTTTGGCCAAAGATAAAAAAATTACATGAATTTTGGAAAACATGAATGTTTTCCGAAAACGTGTTTAGATGGTTTATGTTTTTGTATGTTCGTATGTATTACATATTGCTGGGACAGAAGACTACATTCTCAGACCCGTCTCTTTTATTATCATTGTTGTTATTATTATTATTATTATTAATTTACTTTTATGTAATAATAATCTTGGCTATTGATCAACAACGAGGAATCAAATGGTAGAAGTGCCACTGAAGTCACCAAATGAGCAATTTAGTAAGCATTAAGTGCGAGCAACATTTTATATCTTAGGGTAAAGCACGCAGCTGATAAAAAGCCACGTCTCTTTCGGTTTTATGTGTCGGTTTCTGAGAAAGGAATGGCTCAGTCAGTAAATGTTCAGATAGAAAAGAGGTCATAAGTCCTTCTTTAAGCCCTAGACTCGAGAGTTCGTCTAGGTAATGTTCCAGTTCAGATGCGTTTTGAAGATAATGATGTTTGCTGTCAAAGTTCCTAAAACCCTCGTTGGTGGCCTCTTTTCATTGTATTCGTAGCTGCCGGGTTGTGGCTTCGGAGGGGCCGGCTCACCGTTGCTGTGTAGCCCGAGGGAGGACTCCGGAGAGGGGGTGGAGGGGCGGCGGCGGCTCGCTGCCTCCCTGCAGACCGTGCAGAAGAATCCGCGGAACAAGAGGTCGCTGCAGCGGGGGCGGTGGAGCGGAGGGGCTCCTGTACAGATACAGAGCCGCCCCGGGGTCCAGATTCGAAACCAAACTTTGCGGGTAGAAATAGGGGGAAGGAAACATCCTCTGTAGGGCTGAATAATTCCCCGCCTCTGCCAACAGCTCCAGCCCAACTGCCGTCTGTCTCTTCCACTTTGTCCTTCCCGGCGAAAAATGACACATTAAATTAATACGTTAGATAAGAACAAGACAGCAGTGAAAGCATTCATAAATAATTAAATACGTTTATGCCATATAGAAAATCCAAATGTTTGTGAAATCATTTGACGCCTAGTTTATTTTACCTAATCTCCTCGATATCTCGTCGACTATGCCATTATGGCGTTCGCGATCAAAACCTGTTCTTTGCTTGGCTGCGTTTGAACTCTGAGCTCTGAGTTTGCGTGCAGTCTCACTCGGTTTTCCACCCTTTGCCACATAGTGCGCTTGAACGTGTTGTGGCGTTTATTGGATTTTTGCCGTATTATTTTTTTTTCCAGTTCAGACATTTCAGCGCCCGGTATTGCGTGATCAGTAATTATAGGCGCTCCGTTGCGTGTAAGAGGAGCAGGACGTTGTGCCAAATGAAATTGCACAAACAGCGACAGTTTCCCCGTCGCGGACTCCGTAGGTGAGATAAACCGAGATAAAACCACCTGGAAGTGAAAATACTGCACCCGCTTCCACATATTTTGGTGAAATATTGGTTGTTGCTTGCATGTTGGTGAGTGTGTTCCTATGATTTTTAGTAAAAACATCGCTTTCTTTTCATAAAACGTGATCTGTCTGATCTTCCCCGGACTACTGAAAGCCATCCTTACAGGTAAATAATTTATAATTTAAATAATTGTGTAATTAAAGTATGTTGGCTAAATTATTCATACGGGATGCATGACTATATTTTTCATGGCAACATATTGTGCTTTCATTGTGCTTAAATAGCATATTGTGCTATTTTTTAGGTCATTTTGTGTCAGATACGGTGGATTAATCTGTGATATGTGTATACTTATATATATATATATATATATATATATATATATATATATATATATATATATATATATATATATATATATATTACTAGTTTATGTTAACTATAAAATATTTATGGTATATTTTAAATGAAAACACTGCATGGAATCCATTTGAAATATAACGATATAACGATGAGCCGGTGTTAAATGTGGAGGTGTAATCGCCAAATCCTTGGAATTAGTGTGTGGTTGAAGTAACACCTAAAAGTATCTGAAGACTGTCTGTAACGGGTTGCTGTTATGAACTCGATTCACACTCGGATTGTGTGCGTGCGGCTCGCAGCTGTTGAGTGTTTTCTTTACCCAGTTCTTGATTGTTCTGGAGGTGTAACTTGTACAGAATCACGGCGGTAATGTTTATTTCCCATTGTTAGTTGGGGTGAACTGCTCGCCGAGTTTCTGATGAGACAGCTGAGGAGCACGTGGGACGGGCGACATGTTTCGCTGTCTGCCCATCAACGGGTTAAATTAGCCAGCTAATGGCTAACTGTCAGGAGGGTGAAAGTATGGTTGCTTTGATGACCTTATCATTTCTGACATTTCTGCGCAGTGTGAACAGGCGCCTGTGTTTTACAGACCCGAGCACACATGTCGTGACTTTATTCAGTGGCACATGGCCGTTATTTAAGTCCGCGCTTCTCCTCGACAATGCTCCCATCTGTGCGCAAATGCCGCGGTTTGCTAGCGCAGTGTTACCTTTCACTACCATATATTCACACGTTGTGTTTTCGGTCAAACGTGTGAGGTATAACAAAAAGTACACTCATGTTATTAGGCAGTTATTGAAAGCTATAATCAATCAACTGCATTTCTTACAGCGCAATTTTATAATGAAATTGTCACAAACTGATTAAACCAAATTGAAATGTGAAAATCTGTAACGTGCACCTAGCACGATCTTGAGTGCTTATTCCGCCCCATGTTCCTGCCTGCAGGGCGTCCGATTCACAGGCTGCCTGTCACTTCTTACATGTACCGTCGTGTTAACCATTAGTGTATCTATGATACATAACCGTATCGCTGCTGTCTAATATAAAAACGTTTAGATTTAATATTTCCCGTGGAGTTTTAACATGGCAGCATGGGTCATTTTCTTCCATAAACAATTTCTTTGGAAAAAGTGAGGAAGCATGTGGCTGTTGGTACAGTAAGCGCCTGGAGCTCACCTCCTGTTCTGGTACCACGTTTTGACCTGGGTGTCGGTGAGGTTGAGGGACGCGGCGAGCTCCATCCGGTCCTGCACGCTCAGGTACTTCTGCCGCTCGAAGCTGCGCTCCAGCTGTGCGAGCTGGTGGTCCGTGAAGGCGGTCCGCGCTTTGCGGGGCTTCTTGAGCCGCAGCGGCGGGCTGTCTCGGCTGCTGGAGATCTCCCTGTCGCCCACCTCTTTCACTGCAGGCGGGGAAAGAGCCAGGCATTCGCGCTGAGAACAAGGATTTCACATTTGGAAAGGAGATGAACGGGGAATTATGAAAAACGAACAATACAATTTAGGTTAAACGTGTTGCGTCTTAACACCACAATATTCATAATTTAGCTGGAATGCAGTTGTATGAAAGGAGAGCGCTCTCTACACCGTATCTGTAGTTATGCTTCTAATGTTTGAATCGATGAGAAACTTTAATAACTTTATAAATTATTACGTTGTTATTTTGGCATTGTCTTGAATCTGATGTGAAAAGTGGACTGAGTTCAGGTGAGGACAACAGGGAACTGTATATGGAGTCTTATTTTGTTTAAAAAATAAATGCTTAGAGAGTAATACTGAAATGTGAAATATTTATATTTCTACAAGTTGAAAGAGCTGTGTATGCTGAATACACCCTCTCTTTGCAGCATTTTGAAGAACTTCCTTTGTTTTGAGGAGGCGAGAATAATCAAAGCGTTTACCGGATCATATTCTCTTAAACTTTTAGATAATCTGAGATATTGTCCTCATTTTCCTATACATTCTGAGGAGACAAGAGGGTGATTCGACAGGTCTGAGTGGGGTTCGCTTTGATTGGACTCTCAAGGAGCACAATAATCCGCTTAATTGAGTCACAGGGGGACGGAAGCCTTTCAGTCGCGACTGGAAGCGCATCTCAGGCCCGGGGATAAACCCCGGATAAAGCACAGACCTGCCCTTCATAACAAATCTGATTAGCAGAGGGGCAAATGACAACGTATCTCTCAAAAACTAGAGGTCTAAACTCAAACATCACGTTTTAACAACCCTGGATCGCACCTTCAGAGACATTGGAAATAATCCGGATAAATAAAGCGGATTTTCCTCCCATTATTAAAGATGGTATGTGTATGAATGGTGACTGTTGATATGGTTAAAGGCAACAGTGGATGGTATTTGTGTTTGCCCATCACCTTCAAAAGAGTCATTTATGATTCAGGTCACGAAGCAGCATATGACATAGTAAATCAGATAATAATGATGATGATGATGATAATAATAATGATCAGTAGTAGTGATGGCAGTGATTAAAGAATGTTAATATTATTATATGTTAGTATTATTACGGCTGAAAAAGTAGTGCTAGCAGTTTCAGCCAGAATAAAAACGAAGAGAGATTCTTAGAACAACTGTAACTCTTATCGGCTGCTTCCATCGCTTTTCCGGACGATGGAAAAGCTTTAGGCAAATTTGAGACGAAAGTCCTTCTAAAATATTTCTGCCTCTCCACGTGTGTTCATTCCTGTCTTATTGTCGCTGTTTCCATGCAGGTGCTTTTTTTAGGTGTAAACAAGTCTTGTATTTGAGACGGCTGTCTCATTGAATTGTCAGTGAATATGACAGCTTTCCGTTTTGAAAGATTTTTTCAGGACGGCTCTTTGTGATGGGGCATCTCTGGAGACGCTCCTGACATTTTTGTTTCTGTCTGTCTTGCCATTCCGGCACCAACAGATGCTTCCCAGAAGACACCTGGTTCGAAACACGAATCCGTTTCTAATTGAATTAGTAGCCTTTTTAGTTATTTTATCTTCTGAAATTTTCATTCAGTTTAAAAACCTTCGAATAAATTTTCCTAAACAATTGGGATCATTTTCAGTATCGAGCAGACATTTTAATTCCTCCGGTTGAGAGACACTAGGATATAGGATATAGAAATAGGATCCGTTAGCTTCAGTTATGTTTAATGTTTTTTTATAAAAATAATAACAATAATGATTTTATTATTATTATTATTATTATTATTTAATCAGTGCGCTTTAGCGAATGCTGTGTAAAATTAAAGCCAATGTTATATCATCAATATAGTATTTTATTGTAATGTTGATTTGTTAATAATAATAATAATAATAATATTATTATTATTGTTGTTGTTGTTGTTATTATTATGATTATTATTTTTATTAGTTAAAAGAAAGAAGTAGTTTTTGGATGAAGTGTTTTTTTCCGTTCCGTTTTCTGTTATCCTTTTTGAAAATATATAGGTTATAGAAATACATAGAAATTATGAATTGTCACAATGTATGTTTCAAAGAATATTATTTGTGAAAATAGCCTATAACTGCATATAGATATTCAGTGTATCTTTATGTATCCGCCTGTGTGGGTTTTTTGAACATTAAAATGATACATACATTTCTATCCATTACAATTACAATATTGTATCATACCCGTTTGTACACATTTAACTCAGATTGTTTTAAAGGCAGTATTTGTTAATCTCACCCTTGTATTCGCTGTCCGAGGAGGAGTTGCTGTGGATTTTGTCCATGAAATCGTCTGTTTTGGACGCGAGTCGCGCCGCTTCCTGTGTCGGCTGCCCATTGCTGGAGTAAGGAGCGCAGGCGGCGAGCGGCTTGCAGTCCGCTAAAATATCCCTAATGAGGAAAGACGAGGTGACGGTGCGGGGCTGCGAACCTGCCCCCTGTCCGTGCTGCGGGTGCGACTCCAGCCTCTGCACCGCCTCCTCACCGCACTCCCGCCGCGGGGACGGGGGAGACGAGCAGCCACTCTCCACGTCGGACCCCGGGCTGAACTCCAGAGGAGACCGGCACTCCCCCACCAAACTGTCCCCTTTAGAAATGACCGGACTTCCCGGTCTGTGCGACAGTAAAGAGTCAATCCCAAAACTGGACCCGTTTGCGGAAGCCTCCATTCCCGGTGGCCACGGCGGAGTTCTGACGCGTCCTGCTTTAAACGAACATTTGTGTTCTGGTCGGTTGAACTCAGAAGTGAGGGCACCGAGGTGAAAAACACAGAATCCGTTAGAAAAATCCAAAAATACTATTTGAAATGTTATAGTCTAACTTCCCAGGAAGATGTTTGAGAAGTTCTCAGATTTTCCCAGGATTTCTAAATTGGTAGGTAATCAATTCCTCATCCAAAAAGTTTGTCTGTTAATAATCGATGCAACGCGTAGACATTTTCAAGCGCTCGAGTAAAACTGATTTCCTGAATTCAGGTATGGTCCCAGGAAACGAAAAAACGTGTCTTTCTAAATCTAGTCTTCGCCGTATTGTTTCAGATTACATCACAGCTATTTAATAACATAACAACGACCATTCAGAGTTTTGTTAAATGCATATCGTAGCATAAATCCAACAGGCGAGTTAGTTCAGTACCACGGACAGAGACACTCGTGATCAAAGTCGGTCGAATTCAAGATCTCCTGACGGTAAAGGAAGCCAGAGATTGTTGAAAGTTTAATAAGGTTAAAGGTAGTTCACTGTAGTGGCCTGAGCAGAGGATGAGAGAGAGGACCACATTATACAGCATCATTCCGCGCCAGACAAGGGCTGCTGTGGGCAAGCTGAGACTCGGCCAGCCGGGTGAAGGAGCGGGCAGCCGGGGGTAAACCAAGTTAAACGCACACATCCAGGAACTAAAGCTTTACAGTGACACTTCCCTTAAAATGAACTTGTGACATACTCGGAAGCTGGCTTTTAAAGGTGTTCCGTTTGCACACGTCACCAGCGGCAGCTTTCCATTGGCTGAGTGGTGTTTTTGGGTGATGGCTCGCTCGCCGAGGGGAGGAGGAAGGCGGATCTCCCTCCCCTTTCTCTCACTTTGAATAAGAGACGCGGAATTAATTATGAGACCCAGAATCCGCTATTTACAAGCAATTCTTACAGTTTGTTTTCATCTTACCACGGATGAAACTAATGACGGGGACGTCAGAGTGGCTTTGCCATTCTCAAACCTTAGGCCTGATGTAGGACAAGGCCTTTCCTGCAGGCCGGTCTGTTTAAATATTTGGTATTTTACCGTTGGGTGTCTGTCAAGTTATTTGCTTACCAAACACAACCAGGGCGACTTCAATGTGTTACGTTTTGAAGTGTTATACATTTACACGCGTCGCTACTTCACGTAGCGGCAGCTTGCCGAGGGGTAGTGCGTCAGTGACTTGAACTTGCAGTCTGAAGAAGCGCTTTTCCTTAACCATCACTGCCAGAAATTCCACAACCTTATGTACCGTGAAATTATAATCGCAGAATCCGAGTATCGTTTATCGTTATTCTTTTTATTACTGTAGTAGAAGCAGCTGCGGTACCGGTATTTGCAGATGCCTGCATGAACATGGGGACGAAATAAGCTTTGCATTATTGAAGATAAAATATATAAAGAGATGACGTTACATCGTACTACATGAACAAAAACTTTCTGCCTTCAATGGAGTCGACTCCAACCTGCGGAACAAATACAGCAGTCTGCATGTGATCGTAACGTGCACCGTGCAGTCTTCTCCCAGTAATACATTCACATGCTAATAAGAGACAGAAAAACATTTGCTCAACAGATCAGGCGACACAGAACTTAACTCGGCATTAAGTTGTTCCTTTTCTCCGTCCTTTTCCCAGTTCGGGCCCCCGCCGGATCCAAACAATTGAAGAGCAGATTGGAGACGCTCCTCCGCGGCGCACACCGGCAGGCGAGTGAGGCGCTGTTGGCTCCCATGGGTGTCCGAACCGGCGACAAGCTGTTCCAGCGAGGCGGAGCCGGGGGCGGGGAGGACCAGCGCAGCGGGCGAGGCGGAGCCGGGGGCGGGGAGGACCAGCGCAGCGGGCGAGGCGGAGCCGGGGGCGGGGAGGACCAGCGCAGCGGGCGAGGCGGAGCCGGGGGCGGGGAGGACCAGCGCAGCGGGCTGGACTGCACTGAACTCCTCTTCTTTTCTTTGTGCGCTTTTGCAGGGAACTGTCCCCGTTGCGTGTCTTACAGTTTTAATTAAAAACGCTCCGTGGTCTACTTTCTTAAATTACTCAGTTTTTAAGACATTTTAAAAGGTTAATGGCAGAATGCTTCTTGTTAGTTCTGTGTTCATCCATATATTCATTCGGATATCTGATATACATGTGCATCTGAGTACCATGTGGCATGAGAACACCTGTGGATATGCCTTGGCCACTGTTATTGTTATTGGTGCATTTTAATTTATACAGACAAAGCTCATGGTGAATAAACAGTTACAGCAATTGTGTAACTGTAATTACTCAAAGAAATAAGCAATAATCGATTTTAAACATGAATTAACAACTGCACTCTGTACAGAGTACAACTGCACAACTGTACTCTCTCTCCCTCTCCCTCTCTCTCTCTCCCTCTCTCTCCCTCTCTCTCTCTCTCCCTCTCTCTCTCTCCCTCTCTCTCCCTCCCTCTCTCTCCCTCCCTCTCTCTCTCTCCCTCTCTCTCCCTCTCTCTCTCTACCTCTCTCTCTCTCCCTCCCTCTCTCTCTCTCCCGCTCTCGCTCTTTCTCACGCTCTCCCTCTCTATCTCTCCCTCTCTCTCTCTCTCCCTCCCTCTCTCTCTCCCTCTCCCCCTCCCTCCCTCCCTCCCTCTCTCCCTCTCCCCCTCCCTCCCTCTCTCTCTCCCCCTCTCCCTCTCCCTCTCTCTCCCCCTCCCTCCCTCTCTCCCTCTCCCCCTCTCTCTCTCTTCCTGAGGACGGCAGTGTTTGCAGTCCCTAGCTCAGGCTGGAGGAGCCGTGCAGCAGCAGGTCTCGGGGTGCCGCTGTGTCGGAGTGCTGCGCTCTGAGGGCCTTCCTCCGAGCTGCAGGGTCCCGGAAGGTGTTCAGAGCGGGACCCACCTGCAGGACAGCCAGGCACAGGCACTCAGCTCTGCGTACGCTGTACACTGACTCTCTGCGTACGCT
>NC_050586.1:567500-630000 GCF_013368585.1 Megalops cyprinoides
TGTGTGTGTGTGTGTGTGTATGTGTGTGTGTGTATGTGTATGTGTGTGTGCGTGTGCATGGTAATGGAGCCTCACATCTGCGTGCTGATCCCCCGTTTAGGAACCAGGAGGGAGGAAAGGCAGGGAAATGGGCAGGCTGTGGAGGTCAGAGTCACAGCATTCAAATGCACTCTCCACTCAAACAGATCAAAACTCTGAGCTGGGACACACACACCTGCACACTCGCCATAGCTACACCTGCCAGTGAGAGTTCTGCTACCTCGTGTCACCTGTCTGAGGAGATCAATTAACATCTTTATTTTTATAAGATAAAGTACAAAGAGAGAGCCCAAGCCCTTGCAATGGGAGTCAGGATTAGGGGTAGCGTTAGCGTTAGGGTTAGGGTTAGAGGGTTAGGGTTAGGGTCAGGGGTTAGACCCCTTTTCCCTCACCTGAGCAGCACTGCAGCCTTCCTGCAGGTACAATCTGAGAGAGCAAGACGGCAACTAACGGCAAACCCAGGCTGCTTGCCCTGCCATAGACTCTGGCTTATTCTCCTGTTCAGCCTCATAGATTTCACCCTGAGCCAAGTGGAAATGGCAGCCTGCCGAGGCCATCAGTGGCCTCTCTCCCACAGTAATACCCTCTGACCTCTGACCTCTGACATCCTGATATCCCATCACCCACCACCAATATTCCAGAACCAAATGGAAATGGAACTCTAGCTCAGATTCTACCTGACCACAATGCCCACAATGCCCACAATTCCCACAATGCTCACAATGCCCACAATACCCACAATGCCCACAATTCCCACAATGCTCACAATGCCCACAGTACCCACAATGCCCACAATTCCCACAATACCCATAGTGCCCACAATACCCATAATGCCCACAGTACCCACAATGCCCACAATACCCACAATACCCACAATGCCCACAATGCCCATAGTGCCCACAGTACCCACAATGCCCACAATACCCACAATACCCACAATGCCCACAATGCCCATAGTGCCCACAATGCCCACAATGCCCACAATGCCACAGCTTTTTCTTGTTACTTGTTAACCATTAGTTCACCTATCACTCACAATTCACACAAAATATTCCTGCAAGTAATGAGAAAGCTGTAGCCTATATTAGCGAGATTTTGTTGTTCTGTTGAATTTGTACTGAATCTGTTTTCAGCAATGACATCATAGTAGTGAATTTCACCTGTCAGTAAAAGCAAGCCCCACCCGGCAGGGGTGTTCCCTGTGTGTGGTGGGGTCACAGGGTCAGAGGAGTGGTTTGTATCCACACAGCATGAAGCGCTCCCCGCTCCAGAAAAAAGCCCCTCGTCTTTAATGGCAAATAATCAGGTGATTTATTGTCTAATTA
Organism: Megalops cyprinoides; assembly: GCF_013368585.1. NCBI lineage: Eukaryota > Metazoa > Chordata > Actinopteri > Elopiformes > Megalopidae > Megalops > Megalops cyprinoides. Next base: position 568,865 of record NC_050586.1, read on the forward strand.
GCAGAAATTGTTGTCAAACTGTGCTGAGAGCGGTAATTATTTTCAGGAAAGCACTGAGGACTCTGCGCATCACCCCCAGACCACCAGTCCCCCTCCCAATTTAAAACGGTAAGAGGCGAAGTCATTCATTGGCAGCGGTGTCCATTTGGATATCAGCACTCAAACCCCCACCCCCCCAGCCCCTCTCTGTCTCTCAGGAGCTCGGCTATGAGCAGCAGACACCATCGATAAACCCCCCCCCCCCCCCCCCAGCAGGCACCCCATCTGTGCTCCTCTCTGCCCCCTCCCTGCTGCTGAGTGCTCCTCTAATTTATTTCCCCCACAGTGGGGGTGGGGGGTGATGTAGGAGCCCAGAGAAAAACCTGCCGTTGATGGAGTGCTGTGGGGTTCTGTGGAAGCCCCCCCCCCCAACACACGCTCCTGCTACCACAGCCTGTCCTCCCCATTTCTCCCATTCTCATACCTCTCAGCCTGCACACCAGCCCCAGACCCCGCCCCCAAACTCCAGCCACAGACCCCGCCCCCAAACTCCAGCCACAGACCCCGCCCCCAAACTCCAGCCCCAGACCCCGCCCCCAAACTCCAGCCACAGACCCCGCCCCCAAACTCCAGCCACAGACTCCGTCCCCAAACTCCAGCCACAGACTCCGCCCCCAAACTCCAGCCACAGACTCCGTCCCCAGACTCCGGCCACAGACTCCGCCCCCAAACTCCAGCCACAGACTCCGCCCCCAAACTCCAGCCACAGACTCCGTCCCCAGACTCCGGCCTGTGCACAACCACTTTGTGGAGTATTTCCACTCTGAGTCAATTTAAAGGCCATTTTGATTGATTTGTGAATAAAAATGTCCTGCAGCGGTAACACCTGAGAGAGACACGCAGTGAGAGATGAGGGACAGGGGGACAGAGGGACAGGGGGGCAGGGGGGCAGGGGGGCAGGCAGACAGAGAGACAGAGGGACAGAGGGACAGAGGGACAGGGGGGCAGGCGGACAGAGAGACAGAGGGACAGAGGGACAGAGGGACAGGGGGACAGAGGGACAGAGAGACAGAGAGACAGAGGGACAGAGGGGCAGGGGGGCAGGCGGACAGAGAGACAGAGGGACAGAGAGACAGAGAGACAGAGAGACAGAGGGACAGGGGGACAGAGAGACAGAGAGACAGAGGGACAGAGGGACAGGGGGGCAGGCGGACAGAGAGACAGAGGGACAGGGGGGCAGGGGGACAGAGGGACAGAGGGGCAGAGGGACAGGGGGGCAGGCGGACAGAGAGACAGAGGGACAGGGGGGCAGGGGGACAGAGGGACAGAGAGACAGAGAGACAGAGGGACAGAGGGACAGAGAGACAGAGAGACAGAGGGACAGGGGGGCAGGGGGACAGAGGGACAGAGGGACAGAGAACACTGAATGAAAGCAGGCAGTGATGTGCTGGGCTGCAGGGGGAGAGGTGTGCGTGTTCTCCATTATCACACAGATTTAAATGCAGTAATCTCATTTTCCACTTCACTCAAACTCCCGCAGAGCAGCCCTGGGGGGGGGGGGGCGCAGCGGGAAGGGGGGGGCTGGTGTGCAGGGTGTCGGATGCAGAATTAAATCTGACAAACAAAGCCCCAGCAGCTCTGTAGCCCTGGAGCCCTGTCCCAGACCGCTGGGGGGGGGAGCCCTGTCCCAGACCGCTGGGGGGGGGGGGAGCCCTGTCCCAGACCGCTGGGGCGGGGAGCCCTGTCCCAGACCGCTGGAGAGACCGATGGGGGGGGGCAGGTAGTGTGCGGAGAGGGTGTCAGTGAGCTGCAGAGGGGCAGGGGGGAGTGTTAGCCCTAAATGTGATCATCTCCAATCACATCTACCATGGATTCTGACAGGGCTTCTGCTAACAAACCAAGCTGATCAGGCAAGCATCCCGTCTCTCTCTCTCCCTCTCTCTCTCTCTCTCTCTCTCCCTCCCTCTCTCCCTCTCTCTCTCTCTCTCCCTCCCTCTCTTTCTCTCTCTCTCTCCCCCTCCCTCTCTCCCTCTCTCTCTCTCTCTCCCTCCCTCTCTTTCTCTCTCTCTCTCTCTCCCCCTCCCTCTCTTTCTCTCCCTCTCTCTCTCTCTCTTTCTCTCTCTCCCCCTCCCTCTCTCTCTCTCTCTCTCTCTCCCTCTCTCTCTCTCCCTCTCTCTCTCTCTCTCCCTCTCTTTCTCTCCGTCTTGCTTGGCTGGCTGTTTTTGTTCCCTGTTTTTAATGCCGCTCCCTTCAGCTGATCTAATGATGTGAATGAAAGGCAGGTTAAAGCACCGTGTATCACTGTGTTAGACTGTATCTATCTACCTATCCATCTATTACATATTATATTATTATTATATTATATATTATTATATACTGTATATTAGAGATCTTTTCCACTTTCACTGAATCTCTTTGGGTCATGACTGGTGTTTTCTGTAGTTAGCCTGCTGTGTGGGCAGACGCAGGGCTGAGAGCTCAGGCCCTCCCAGGCCCTCCCAGGCCCTCCCAGGCCCTCCCAGCACAGGCTCACACTGGCGCCCTCCCCTCAGCGTGTCGAAGGGCAGGCTGCTTCACACGCTCCTCATCATGACCAGTGAGCTGCAGGTGAGATGCAGGTCTGTGGTTCATTTCTGCAGAGTGATATTCAGATGCTTTTAATCATTAATATTTGCACAGGCGTCTCTCTACCCCCCATTCAGGCTAAAAGAGATTTACGCAGCGCAGACCTCAGCTGACAGCGGCGGGATGTCTGCGTTAGGAACACAGCAGCAGAGAGACTGAACCCACACAGCTACCGCACACAGCTAATGCACACAGCTACCGCACACAGCTACCTCACACAGCTACCAAAACACAGCTACCTCACACAGCTACCAAAACACAGCTACCGCACACAGCTACCAAAACACAGCTACCGCACACAGCTACCAAAACACAGCTACCTCACACAGCTACCAAAACACAGCTACCAAAACACAGCTACCGCACACAGCTACCAAAACACAGCTACCTCACACAGCTACCAAAACACAGCTACCGCACACAGCTACCAAAACACAGCTACCGCACACAGCTACCAAAACACAGCTACTGCACACAGCTACTGCACACAGCTACCAAAACACAGCTACCGCACACAGCTACCAAAACACAGCTACTGCACACAGCTACCGCACACAGCTACCCCACACAGGTACGCCACACAGGTACTGCACACAGGTATTGCACACATCTACTGCACACAGGTACTGCTGTGTACAACAGCCTCTTTTAAACCTTGCCATTGTGACATTATACCGGGCGTCCAACAACAGCACTGACTCCCATGTGTTACACTCTGGGAGTCATCATTGCTACATTATTAATGTGCTCAGCAGAAAGCCCGATCCAGACCAGCGCACAGATCACCCCTTTATCAATGCGAGATCAGTGCGTCGGCCAAACACCTGCACCGCAACACTGAGACGCTCCGCCTCCTCACTCGCACCTGAGACCCCCCCACCATGCAGCCCGTCTGTTTGGGCTCGCAGGTGGACAGGTGTGGGCGGCAGGCACTGCAGCGCCCCCTGCTGGCAGACTCGTGCAGACACAGGCTCTGGCGCTACGGACGGGTCTGACGCACGGCATTAGCGGACCGGGGGGGTGCTCCGCCAGGCGCATATTTACAGCCCAGCTCAGAACTACATGCAGCACCGGGTGGGTCACCGATGAGACAGTGCTCTGAAACCCGGGCCAGCCAAAGGCAGAAACCTACACAGCAGCACTGTCCACAGGCTGTGACCACCTCACTGGCTTTTTCTGCCCTCTAGTGGTAAAGCAACAACCCACTGCAGCCCGCCCCTGCAGATCATCCAAAAATGTGCATTTTATATAGATAAATAGCATTTATAAATTGATATATTTATACTGTGTAGAGCCTGACATCTATTTTATTCTGTTCATTTTCTGATCATGGAAATAACTATAATTTCTGTTCAACATCACAGCACAGCAGAGACCTTTCAGCTCAGTCTGCAGTCACAGCTCAACACTGCCCCCAGATGGTCTGCACACAGTCATACAGCCAAAGCATTTTAAAACCGAGCTCCCTGAAAAGTTATTGTCACACCAACAAATGAATAATATTCTAATGTAGAACATCCAGAGCTGTGTAGAGAAGATTACTCAACAATTGTATGTGTACAGATAGTTACAGATAGTTGATCTAAAGCATCCATTCTTCCACTCTCTCTGACCCCACACCTCACGAGTGTTACTGTAGTGCCATTGAGGATAAGTGGAGGAGAGAGAGACAGAGAGAGAGAGTAAGGGGGGGGGGGCATTCTGAGAAGCTAGGGACAGAGAATAAAGGGACACAGTCATTTCGGGTCCTTATCCTGCAGTCGCCTGAGACCACTGTACCTTTAGCACTGAAGAAAAGCATGGGATGGCAGGCAGGAAAAGTGAAGGAAAAGCTTTTTTCACGCTTGAGGAGGTGATCTTATCCCTGCCAGGCTGATGTGGGCCAGGCTCTATGCTGGTCCCAGTTTGGTGTTTTGTCAATGTACTGTGGCTAATCCGGCCACAGCCCTGCATCCCTGCTCCTTACCCTAATTAAAAGAGGATTAACCAGCATGGAGTCCCTGACCAGGCCGACCTGAGCTCCTTCCATTTCCCTCCTTCCAGGATAATCGCACCTCAAGGAATCGCAGGGAAGAGCTTCAGCTGGACTTCAGCCTGAGGAGGGAGAAAGCGCAGAAAGTGAGGGGTAATCGGCAGTGAGCGCTGAGTCCTCCCAGAAGGACGGTGTGGAGAGACAGAAGCCTTCATCTCAGTGGCCCGTCTGTGTGCAACGGACCTTTTCACACACTATACTCTTATAATGGGCTCTGTGCCTTCTGAAAATGACAAGACAACAGGACCGCCATAATCTGGCTCAACAGGGACTTAAATAAGTTTAAAACAGCAACATTACAGTGTTGTCTGCTGTTCACCATCTTTACCTCATTTGTTGGAATACTTTATATATATACTACATATACTTTATACACATATAGAACAGTATATACCCGTTTTAATGTATGTTTCTGGATTTAATGTATGGATTGACTATGATAGATAGCTTCTCTGTAGAAGATTACTCGAAGAGTGACATTGCGTATGTTTCCAAAGGTCGTTTTCTTGCCGCACACTGCGCGCACTATCCTGGGTACAAAGTATCGGTGTCTGATTCAAACCGCCATGCTGTTGCAATGCACGTGTCGTTATGGTGCCAGGTTTGATTGAGAACATACTATAAACCCGAAACACTGGCGATGTATGCACCATGAGACAGGTTAACTCTGCTGTAAGAAAAGAGAAAATACGTAGAAAACACTTTACCTGGATTGTTGGGGCGCCTCGATGCTCTGAAACACATCGACCGCAGAGACCCGTGGACTGGGTGAGAAAGGGGTGTCACCAAACAAACCCTTTCTTATATTTAGACGGTGATGTACGTCTTCGACATTAATGGTAAGTTTATATTTTGAAAATGTATATATTACTTTAAAAATAATATTTCCCTCTATACATGCAATATTCCAATTGGTTTTAGACAAACGGAACGGCAGAGATGCGGGTGCGCTCCCCTGCGGTGCAGTGGAAGGGTCGGTTGTTATGGGGATGAGACGCTAAACTCGGTGCCAGTTCCAGCTCTCCGCGACTCTCCGTTACCATGTGCGCTCCGTTGCATGGCTTCATACACAAACACTAACCTGAACCACAGATCTGAGCAGTAGGCTACATCGAGGACGACTAGTCATCTGAAGCTGTTGTCAGCTAGACCTGTGTTTCACTGCGGATTCTTAGCAACTTCGCTTTCATCGTTGCTTGTCACTTTGCTTTCAGTGTAAAAAGACTTTAAAAATGTTTAAAATGTTTAAAAATGTCTTTTTATTACTAATGTTTTCATTAAGTAACACAGGTGGCTAACTGGCTAAAAAATGTCATGATTATTACACTGTCATAAAGCTCCAACCGCTACATTCGCTCCAGTGAAATTAAAGGAAAACTGCTGTTGAAATGAGATAATTCGCCGTTGGATTAACGAAAATGCCAACGCAAGCATGATGTGCCAATGACACGGCGCAGTAGTTAGGATTGGATTATAAATAATTAACACTAATATCTTTGCAACAACACAATAGTTATTTGTCATTACAATCAGTCTAGCTTCTAGCTAACAAAAAATCATTTAAGAAAAAGGGTGGCTTCCAGTGGGGTTTTTAATTAAATATTGAAAATGTTTTGTTTGCTGCATCAAAGGTCACTATTCACCCGCCTCTTGTTTTCTGTTGTGGCCGTTTCCATGGCAATAGCAAACTTCCTGATGGCTCGGTGAATCCGGCGCCATTGGCTCTCCACCGTGACGTCATCGTTCGCGGCCCGCGGAGCTCCGCCCAATATGAAACTTTCAGGCGTCATCTTCCGGTTTGACGTTGAACAGTGTCTGTCAAAATAAGAACTAAAGAGTAGATGCGATTCCCAGTTCACCTCCAGTCAATAACACAGGTTTAACTTTAAAAGCCATATACTGGTAAATTCCTCGGTTTCATGAGAAAGGGTGTTATACTATCCAGGCTTTAATATTTGTTATATGATATATAGAACAATTTAATTACTGTTACTTTCAGCAAAAGATGGATTCATTAGCTTGCATAAGACTATAATGGCCAACCAATACAAGCTATTATTTTACATATTCCCAAAATGTCACCTATAATAGAGTCAGTCTTTAAATTCAGAAAACTTGTGATTAAGCTTCGGGAAAATATAACACCCGGTTACTTGCTACTGTGGAACATTGAGAGAGAAACAATCAACGGTGATTGCATTTTTGTTCAAAATTCAATCCAGCAATGAAATAACATGATAATAACATAATACGCAACTGTGTAGTGTATTTTTCCAGTTATGTGTTTTAAAACCCACAATTTCCTTTCAAATCCGTGTGAATAAAACTGTTTAAAATGTAACATTTCGCATAGACAGAGGACTTTTATTTATTTTTTTACTAACCGGAAGCACGCCAGGCGTGCGTTTTGCTTCCGGTGCCACACACGGCGGCAGCTTCATCCTCCAGCGGCTGAAAACACAGAATCAACGCACCGCTGTTTCATTGGGAACTAAAGCAACCAGCTGAAAGGTATTTCGCTTTTTTATACGCGGTCGTGAAGAAAGCAGCCAGTCGACAGGAGCGGAGCAGGAGGGCTGCAGTCTGCTCTGATGCGGGGACCGCACATGGCGCACACGCCGGCAGGCGAGCGGCGCTCCGCAGCTCACATAGGACGGTCAGGAACTAACTCACTCGATCATTTCCTGAATCAGTTTTAGGTATCTTATGTACAGTTAGCTAACAGGTAAATCGATCTAAATGTAGACGCCTGTTTGCCGTAGGTAAGTTCAACTTAACGTTGTGATCGGGGTTGTCAGGTCTCCATGAGTGGCTTTATGACAAATATGGTCTCAAAATGGAAATATGAGGCTAAACTGAATTTACCCATTGCCAAATTAGTATGCCGCCTTTTTACCTCGAAAAAAGTATTCTTGGAGTTGGTCAACAATATATTGTTTACATGGAAAATAAATGTTTGAGACCTAATGTCGATGAGAGCAACATCGTTAAAAAGTCTACTTTTTAAGTAAAAGTTATCTTAGTATGTTAATGACATAATAACGTCCGCTGTCTCCTTCTCAAAAGAAAGCTCCATTCCACGCCACAAAAGAGAGCCGTAAAGTGTTACCATGAACTGCTTTTGATGCCAACGTTTCTTTCTAAGCCAACCAGTCAAAAAAACAGGGGGAAAAACCATCAAGGTTTAAAAATGCCAGGCGGGTAACCCTGGTTGTGGTTCTGTTTGGTGATGGGTTGAGTTATGAGTTAGCTGATAAAAACAGGTTCTTACCTGCTGCCACCACACGGAACAGATCCCCAGGCTGTATTCACTAGGTGATGAAAACATCCATCTAATGACGTTTGCAAATGGGTTTCACACAAACTGGAGCAGCAAAGCTTTGGCGAGCACATGGTGATGGTGGTTTTTTAAAAACCTGCCAAATGTGGGCTTTGAGCAGACTGACTTTCTGTGTGTAATGAGTGCTGGTGCTTGTGCAGGGGGTAGAACTGCCATGGTCTGTATTCAGAGGGGTGACCTGCAGTGTCTCCAGTGCGGTCCAGGATTTGGGTTTAATTTTATTTTTCCTCCAGAGCTGTGCAGCTGCCTATACATGTAACTGGAGAATTGGTGACATTTCTGATCATCTTAAATAAATCCTTTAATTGTTAAAAGAAAAATAATATATTTAAAAATAATTTGGTGTTGATTGTAGATTTACGCTTGTGGAAGGACACCAAAGAGGTCATGCTGGAGATGGCTGCCACTCCAGGGGAAGCGGGGAAGAGGAAGAGGAGGGAGAGGGAGACGAAGGCCGTCCGCCCTGCCTCTCCGCTGCTGTTTGAGGACACACCTGGGGACACCTTGGTGGCCGGTGAAGAGAGCAGCAGTGTGAGGGATGGAGCGAGGGATGAGCAGAAGACAAGAAAGAGGAAAGGAAAAAGACAGGAGCAGCAGGAGATGCAGGAGCACACTGAGGAGCCGGAGCAGAAAGGAGCGAAACACCGAAAGAAGAAGAAGAAGAAGAAGGAGAAGGAGAGGGAAGGGAGTGAACAGCTTGAAATAGTGCCAGAAATGTCTGATGTAGAGCAGAGTGAGAGAAAAAATAAGAAAAAGGCAAAAAGACACCAAGGGGAAGAGAAGGAGGGAGCAGCTGCAGAGGCGGAGCAGCAGCAGCAGCAGGAGGAGGAGGAGGCGGGGACGAGGAGGAAGAGGAGGAAGAAGAAGAAGAAGACAGAGAAACAGCACAGTGATCAGGAAGCAGACGTGACAGAGGAATACTCATGGACTGCACCACTTGAGGAGAGCGACACTGAAGAACAGCCCCTGGACGCTGAAGGGTGAGTGTGATCGTGGCCCCTGGACGCTGAAGGGTGAGTGTGATCGTGGCCCCTGGACGCTGAAGGGTGAGTGTGATCGTGGCCCCTGATCAATGGCATGTGCTTCTGCGGTGTGGGGAGTGTGGTGAGGTGGGCCGCTGCCCCGGGCTGCAGGGAGAGATGGCGTGCTCCCTCTGCTCTGCTTCACTGTACTCTGCCCTGCTCTGAGTGGGGATTGGTTTCTGTTTTTCTCATGCGTCAGTCCGCTCTCTGCCTCGTGCTCTGCCTCATTTGGGATCCTTTGTGTTTTCCTCTCTGAATGCAGACTGGGGATCCACTGGGACACAGAGAAGGAGAAGTTTATCCGGGAGCTGAGGGAGTTCGTTCCCAGCGTGGAGCAGAGGACGCCTCGAGCCTTGTACAAGATGGTGAAGTACGACCTGCCAAGGTTCAGGGCCTTTAAAAGAGAAGGTAAGCACCCTGTCACAGGTGCACAGACTCTGTTGACAATTTTGTTATTTTTTAATTAAGCTGCATGTGAAGCCAGAGTGCTTGGGACAGTTTATTGGCCCCTCCTGAGAACCTCAGAGGGAGGGGCCTGTGGGGCATGAGACGCACCACGATGACTGATGCGCGAGCGTGGCTGTGTGCAGGGTCAGGGAGTGAGTTAAACATGCTGGGGATGGGTACCATTAACCGGTTAACTGTTAAAGATTCATAAACTGGATATGTTTAATGGTTTTACGTATAGTAGTCCTACTGATAATTATATGTAGGCCTAAAGAAAACAGCAATATCTACACCAGAGCGTGGGGCTGCAGACGGCTGCTGTTTCAGCACTTTGGCAGCCGCTGCACCGGCCTTGCTAGATTCTGTTGTCTGCTAAAATGGATATGTTGGAATAATAGCTGGAAATAAAATGAAGTCATTACTTTAATGCACCATAAATCAGTGGTTTTTTTCTCATTGCCTGAAAAGAACACCTCACAGGACAGTGCTCTGTTTTTCTACGGGCTGATCAGAAAAGGTTCACCAGTTTGTGTCCGATCAGTGAAAAAGGTTAACTGGTAGCAGAATTAAGAGTGTGTGTGTGTGTGTTCGTTCAGGTCGGGCTCTGAGGCGGGGCAGGTACAGCTCTGAGGAGAACCGCAGGCTGGTGCAGAATGTGAAGGACTTCCTGGCTCTGACGGGCATCGACAGCGGAACCAAGCTGTTCTTCCCCTCCCGCTTCCCGGAGGAGAAGAGCCACATCGTTAAGATGAAGAACCAGTACAAGTTCCACTCCCGCATGGGTAAGCGAGCCGAGCACGTGCAAGCCATGCAAGCACGCAACCGTAAGCCTATGCAGCGAGGTAACCTCAGCTCCCCGTTCAGCTGCAGGAATCTGCCGGCCCTGGCACGACATTTACACTCGCGGGAGGAAGATATTTGATGAATACAACTACAAGGGAAGGTGAGTGCGCATGTGCCCCGCTGTTTAGGGCTGGGTTTCTGATTGGCTGCTGTCTCAGACTGGTAGTTTCTGTGGCTACGATACTGAGCGCTGGCAGCCCATGCAGGGCCCAGTCTGTGTCATTATTAACATTAACATTATTGGCATTTAGCAGACACTCTTACCCAGAGCCACTTACATAGCTTACGGTTTTTTACAATGTTATCTGTTTATACAGCTGGATATTTACTGAGGCAGTTGTGGTTAAAGTACCTTTCCCAAGCGTCCAGCAGCAGTGCCCCTGTGGGGAATCGAACTCCTGACCTTCAGATTGAGACTGACCTGCTACCTACTGCACTAACGAGGCCTCTTGTGCACCTGCCTCTCTGCCTCAGTCAGTCTCATTTATACCTGCCTCCAGGTTCACAGAGGAAGATGACAACAAACTGCGCAAGTTGCAGAAGCTCCATGGCAACAACTGGATGAAGATCTCGGAACTGACCGGCCGCAGCAACCACTCCTTAGAGCTGCGCTTCTCCCAGCTGGGTAGGTCGGCCAGGAGGGGGCGCTGATGTTTTATTTAATCTCACTGATTGCACTCGCTGGTGTTCATGTGCTTGCTGTGACATGTGAGAGTGTGTGAAATGTTAGGAGCAGCACTTTCCTTTCATACGTGCGTGCGTGCGTGTGTGTGTGTGTATGTGTGTGTGTGCGGGCACTGTCTGATGTGTTGCTCCTGTCTGTCACAGCTGCTAACAAAGGCGCGTGGACGGAGGAGGAGCTGGCGAGTCTGACGCGCGCGGTGCGCTGCTACATGCAGCAGCTGGCGGAGCCGGTGGGCGACTCTCTCACCATCCGCAGGGAGAGGCTCTACAGCAAGCTGCCCTGGACCGAGGTGGCCAGCCAGGTGCAGACCCGCAACTGGAGCCAGTGCAGGATAAAGTGGTGAGATATAGCCCGCAGGGGGAGCTGTGTGTGTGTGTGTGTGTGTGTGTGTGTGTGTGTGTGTGTGTTCTGCAGGCTGATGCAGTGTGTGTGTGTGTGTGTGTGTGTGTGTGCGCGCATTCTGCAGGCTAATACTGTGTGTGTGTGTGTGTGTGTGTGTGTGTGTGTGTGTTCTGCAGGATGGCCATTCTCAAGCAGAAGATGACAGCAGGAGCACAAGTGTACAGAGGGAGGAAATCCCTGGAGGCCAAAATCAGGCTAATCAAAGCGTGAGTATGGCTGTGTATCCACGGTAACCTGTGTGTCACAGTCCGAATGCTGCTGCCTCCAGCCAGTGGGAGTGACACGGGTAAACAAGCTCTGCTCTGAGTCTCTGATTGGCTATTTTTTACAATAGGCATGAGGGTGTGGCCCCTGATCATGTGTCAAATGTGACATCACACACAGATCTGCAGCAGGCTGTCTGACTGTACGTTCACACCAGGAGCGCGCAAGAGCGTCAGAATTTGCTCTGACCACCCTGCCAACAACGCTGTCGAAGAAGTGGATGTTCTGACGTAGATGAAATGAGCGGCTACAAGTTCCTTTGGAATGCTTGGGCTTGCAGACGTTATTTAAAGGGGCCGCAAAGCAAACAAAAACGTGTCGACCGCTATTTTTGTGCCGACCACAAGTAGGGTAGTTACCCTCATGAAATCTTTTAAATGTTAAGGTATAAAATCGATCAATGAAGGAAAGAAATGAACAATTATAATTACATGTTTGGTAACAAAATAAGCTGAAGAAATAGACTAATTAAAAGCCATTTGTGTGGTGTGACTTTTGTATTGATGCTAAATGCTAAGTCAAATTTCAACATGCAGTTTATAGGACATGTTTACTAGCCTTGGTCTTTAGTTAACATTAACGTTAATTTGTGGGTAGCCTACATTAATTAAATAAACCTCTCCTCCATTGTGCTTGGGAACTAATGTTTGGCGGGAAAAGTTTACACCGTTGTGTTCTTTAGAATTCTCTAGAACGGAGCACTTCTATTCCGATTGGTTGCCGCTGAACCGCGTCATAGCTCATTACCATAAAGTTTTTTCTGATGCCAACGCCGCCAAAGGCGCGCCGCCATGCTGCTGCTCGCTGCCGAGAGACGCTCACTCACATAGAAAATGAATGACTTCCGGTCGCTTTGATGCTCTCGCCGTGAACGTAGGGTCTGCCTGGGCAGAAGGTGCAGGGACCTCCTGCCCGCCGGCAGCCTGCAGCTCAGCTCAGCTGAGAGAAGCGTGAAAGCTGCCACTGCCGGTAACCGTTAGCGGTCAGCTGAGAGAAGCGTGAAAGCTGCCACTGCCGGTAACCGTTAGCGGTCAGCTGAGAGAAGCGTGAAAGCTGCCACTGCCGGTAACCGTTAGCGGTCAGCTGAGAGAAGCGTGAACAGTGCCACTGCCGGTAACCGTTAGCGGTCAGCTGAGAGAAGCGTGAACAGTGCCACTGCCAGTAACCGTTAGCGGTCAGCTGAGAGAAGCGTGAACAGTGCCACTGCCAGTAACCGTTAGCGGTCAGCTGAGAGAAGCGTGTGCAGGATCAATGCTCCTTTAGCTAACTGCTGCTGTCGTGTTTTTCTAGCCTGCACGCGATGAACGTTGAGGACGCCGCGGAAGTGAACTGGGAGGATCTGACGCAAGCCATTGGGTAGTGTAGACTCACTCATACCCCGGTCTCCGCTGCATCCATGTGCTTACAGAGATGTGAAAGGGCCGGTAACGGAGGTGGTGGGTAACTGGTGTGGCTGTGTGAGCACATCTTCCTGAGAGCCTCACACGGTGGGTCATGTTTGCAGTGATATTAGCATGTGCAGTCAGCCGTCAGCATTGAAATTCTGCTGTTATTTCTGAAGGGACGTTCCTCCCAACTATGTGCAATCCAAGTTCTACAAACTGAAGGTCACCCAGGTTCCCCTGTGGCAGACAATGTCCTTTGGAGGTAGGTCTGTCCATAAGCCTCTCTGTTAGGCTCCCTCTGTGTGTGTGTCTGTGTGTGTGTGTGCGTGTGTGCTATACCTCTGTTTCCTGTTTGGTTCTTCCAGATGTGATTGACTTCCTGAATGAGAAGGTTGTGCCACAGCTGGAGCAGAGACTGCAGGCGTGTAGAGGCCATTCCAGAGACGAGGAGGAGGAGGAAGAGGGTGTGAGCACGCAGCAGGAGACCTTCCTCTTCTCTGACATCTTCGGCGATGAATCCGAGATGAATCCTGAAACGGGGACAGTGAAGAGGAGGCTGGCAGTGGCGTGAATTCACTCTCAATTTTTCCTTGTGGAGCAGAGGCTAGAGAAATGGATTGTGCTTCATGTTGCTGTTGTACCCTTGGGCGAGGGTTTTACAACCTGTGTGTGGGCCTGCAGCAGAATGGAGCTGAGAACCAAGATGCAGTGTGTGACGTAACGCTGGGACTCGTATGTGTGGACAGGCAGAACTGATCTGTGTTAAAGGCCGCGGTAAAATGGTTTTCAAAATTTTACTACCAGGTGATGTATTATGTTGAGAATTACCCGAATTGTCTTACTATTCATCCATGTGATAATGCATCTATGGAATGAATTTTATTGCACACTCGCTAGTTTGGCTGGGTGTCTGTTTCCAGAGCAGAGGTGGTGATGGGCTGAACAGCCACCCAGCAGTGCCCCTGCTGCTCTTCTCTCAGCATGTACGGGTATCAAAACCCGTCACACCCACAGCCTCACAAGCCCAGCAGGGTGGCTGTGTACCTCTGCTCATATCAGAATGTATGATTTTTTATATGTACAGTTTAAAGTCCAGAGACATGCTGAATGTGCAATGTATAAAAATATTTTCTTGAACCTAAGATGTCTTGAGATGTATCTCTTCAAATTTCTGTTGAAACAAGCAATTGCATATATTTCTTCCATCGATACACACACATGCATACATATATACGTCTATGTATACACACATACATACCTTAGCAGTGAACTGAGGGACACTCAGTGCTGTGTGGAGAGGAAGGTCTTCTGCAAGTTTCAGGTTTTGCCATGTTGACACAACCGTTTGTCATGGAAAACATGATGAGTCATTGCACACTGTGGCCATTTTAAACTGACATGTTGCAGTTAAACCACTACCCAGTGCAGTCGCCTATCACGCTTAAACCACTCCCCATTGCAGTCGCCTATCACGCTTAAACCACTACCCAGTGCAGTCGCCTATCACGCTTAAACCACTACCCAGTGCAGTCGCCTATCACGCTTAAACCACTACCCAGTGCAGTCGCCTATCACGCTTAAACCACTACCCATTGCAGTCGCCTATCACGCTTAAACCATTACCCAGTGCAGTCGCCTATCACGCTTAAACCACTACCCACTGCAGTCGCCTATCACGCTTAAACCATTACCCATTGCAGTCGCCTATCACGCTTAAACCATTACCCAGTGCAGTCGCCTATCACGCTTAAACCGTTACCCACTGCAGTCGTATATTATGGTTAAACCGTTACCCAGTGCGGTTATCATAATCCACAGAGCACAGTTATGCATGATCCCTGTTTTTTCCTACATGGATGTTAAATGGTAAAATGGACTGCATTTATATAGCGCTTTTCTACTCATTTGAGTACTCAAAGCACTTTACAGTTATATGCCTCACATCTACCTACCAGTGGCAGAGGCTGCTATACAAGCTTACCAACTAGCCACTGGGAGCTGTTGGGGGTTCAGTGTCTTGCTCAAGGACACTTCGACACTCTGCCAGGATGAGCCAGATTCAAACCAGGGACCTTCCAATCCCCAGTCGACTGCTCTACCTCCTGAGCCACTGTCGCCCCCTAGTGCTTAATCAGTGCCTAGTGAAAGCACCAATGATAGCAATGGCTCTGTTAACATCACATGCCACCTCACCTAACACTGGCCACAACTTCACACATGCTACCTCACCTAACACCTAAATAGCTGGTAAGTTATTTTCTTAAATAATGTGATTTATGCTTTCCTTGTGATGCAGTATCCTTGTAAAGGATGTAATAACACATCTTACTCTTAAAATGTGTAGGGGTAAGAAAGAAAGGCTAATTTGAGTTTCCCTCCTATTGTAGGTGATATGGAAAAGAAATGTAATTCCTGGTTATTACTGGTCATTTCCTTAGTTTGGGGCATTCTCTTGTCAAAATCTGAGGGGTTATCCAGATAGATGCCTGCCTTGGATGTTCCTCTCTCTGTTAAAACCATTTATCCACCTTTTTATTTCATATGGAGGAATGAGCCTCACTGTTTAAGGAAAGATGTCACAGCCAGAGTGAGGGATCTTAAATACCCTCAAATATAAAACCTCCAACTAGGATTCAGAATTATACTAAAAACAAGGAGAGAAATACACCAAATTTATTACCTTATTTCATTTTCAGCAAGTTGGCGGATCAGTTTTTACTGGAATGTAATTTTGATATGGGTAAAATACCAGTTAGACTCATTTAATTTATCCAATAAATATACTACCATGGAATATACATAAACGCGACATCTCCCCACATAGATCAACCATCTGGAATAGTAAAGACCTGATACACAAAACAAAACTATTTCTCAAAAACTAGCTTGGACATCACATTATCCAGGTAAAACTTATTTAACAGTGATTATTATTATTATTCTTTATATAATTATATAATGTTAAAAGCAAAAAGTACGGAAGCCGAGAACGGCCGTACTTGCAATTATTTTTTTAATGCCCCTGTCTCGAGATCACGAGTTAATTTCGTTATCTCGAGAAAACAAAAGGCCGATTTCTTGAGATAATGAGACTTTTGTTTTCTCGAGATCACGGGATAATCATGGAGAACTCGAAAATGATGTCTGGTTCGTTTGATCACACCTGATTTCAGCCTTCAAGATCGCTGTCATGACTGCCGCGGAGGATCTGAATGTTATCTCTAACTAACAGAAAGACACAATGCAATTTCTGCCTGTGTTAGACCTTGACCGAAGTACAGTCTGATGCGCTGATCAATAATGGGCACTCCTGACATTTTCAGCTTAAATCAGTTGCTACAGTTGTCAAGATGCCATCCATGCATGCTGGCATGGCACTCCTGATCTCTGATAAAAATTAGGCTATAAGTAATAAGAGGAAATTACCGTTTGTTTTCTCGTGATAATGAGATAAATTAGTCCGTTATCTCGAGATAACGGCATTAAAAAATAATTGCAAGCACGGCCGTTCTCGGCTTCTGTAAAAAAGCAATGCACACTATCACGTATTTAGATTCGTGTAAACTGTTACTCCTGTTAAGTTTTCATGTGTGTCTGAAGAGCCACCTGTTCAGACTGTACCGGTTCTACCTCAGTCCCCACCACCTGCCTTGTACTTTCTGTTTATTTTACGCGCAGTATCGCAATCTGTTATGGATTCTGTCATCTCGTGACTGTATATGGCAGCGTGTGTACCCCCCCCCCCCCCCCCCCACCCCAATTTTGGAGGACATCTTTATTGTACTTTTTTTGGCTTGTTTACCCCCGTTCTATACTATACTATATTCTTTTCTTCTTCTTTCCCCTCATAACCTTTGTGATTCTGTTACATTTTCTTGCGTATTTTACATTTTAATGAGTTACATATTCCCACCACCACCCGTTTTAGGAATAAATTATCTTTATTAACTATACTTTTTTGGGCATACCTACTTAACTTTTGTGATTCAGTCATATTTTTGCATTCATATTCTATGTCAAATCACAGTATCAGTTTTCTATTTCTTTTTGCAAAAACTCATCCATGTCCAGGTGAGGCAGGGGCAGTACGTGGTTTGGGGTTGGGGATCAGAAATCGACGCATGATACTTATGCCTTTCTTAGGCTACGCACAAACATGCACTCAAATAAGAACAAGCTAGATACCCGAGCTAAAAAGCCTACCTAGCCAGCTAGTATTCATCGTGGTCGAGAAATCTAATAAATCCTGAAACGATTGCAAAAATCTAAACTGAAACGGTTCACATTAAAACAATGAACCAAAAGATGGATTATCACAAAATCAGACTGTGCCTGATACTAGACTTCTCCTTGCGTAATCGAGCTAGCTACTTGACAAGTAACAAGTTTGCGACCACGGTTAAAGAGACAAAGGCGATTGACTTGTTTCTGATTTTTATGCTGCCCAACCAGCCAATCAAAAACTAGTGGGAAAACAATTTGGAAAAATGCAATTACGAAGTAAGAAATACTTTGTTAATCCAGATGGAATTTTGAGAAATGATTGGTTACCAGACGTTAACAAATGAAAATAAAACGTAACGTTTTTGCTTGAAGGTATGCGTAGAGGGAGGAAGGGGGGCGGGTGGGGCGGTGTAGCCCGACCCAGCACCCCCTTGTATCCGGCCTTGTCTAGTTTCAGGTTAACACAAGTTAACTTGTGGTAGGGCTTGAACAGTGTTATGCTAACAGTCACTGCTCTGGGAGTGTCAGCCTGGTCTGACACTGTTGCTCGTTTAAACTGAATGGATACACGTTCATGTTCTCTTGTGCTGGAAGTCGTTCTGAATAAGAGCGTCTGCTGATTTAACGTGATGTAATGTAACGTAAACAGCACAAAAAGCTCGACCAACTTTCCGTCAGCGGCGCGGTGGGAGCGGCGCACCAACTCGCCGTAAATGTGCTTTCGGCCAACGGAAGTGGAGAGGCAGAGTTTGTTCAGTCTGATGCTGAGACCAAGTAGCCTACAGTCTGTGTACAAGATCTAGCCTGCTTACACTGTTTAAAGCATTGCTGTAATTTCACTGGAAAACATGGATGGCGACAGGGAAACAAAGTCGATGACAGCAGCGAAGCGACGGGAGCGTCAGGCTGGTAAGAAGCGAGTATAATAGCGAGTTTATTATATTTATTGTTGGCGCCTGTGCAAATCGAGTAAACATTCCTCCCTTGTTGCTTCCAGCTGTATTCCAACTAAACAATAGTATCTGTTAACATTTTGGCTGTTTTATGGGTAGCTGTAAGATACTGGCAAAAAACCTTTTTTTTTTTTAAATTAAAGTCTGTTAAGCAAAGTGCGTCGGTTTTGTTTTTATTGTCTGACTCGCAAACAAGAAAACGCCGCTCTTTACAATGGTAACAAATGATCTGATGTAGCGACTGACTCGGTTTGTATGAACAGAACGCGACATTACCGAAACCATGTACGGCCACCGCTAATATCCCTATATACAATATTATTGCTATACCCCGTAATGGTGCCAATAATTTATATATCCTGTAAGCGCAGTATCCCGAAAAAGCCTTGTAAAGTAGACATGAATATCGCTGTTTGGGATAATGCGCGCATACGGACATGGCTGCCACATTTTTTAAGTGCTAGTTCCAACATGCTAAAAATAAAATACTAAAGTGGGCGGTGCTACAACGCATTTCTGTGACAATGCTGTTAGTACTATTTTTCCACTCACCGTTATGCATTGGAAATGAAGACAATGCCTGAAAGGAAAAATGTAGGTCTGTGTGTGTCGAGACAAACTAAACGCAATGAAAACGATCGTAAAGGAGCGAAACAAGTAGATGCGACTTGAATGAGAAAATGGTCGGACGCTTTAGGCCAGGGAGCACAAAGGGCCGCAAAGCCGCAAAGAGTACATCTGCCAAACAAACCCTTTATTCGCCGTTAGACATGCCGGCCGGTGGTCAGAGGATTTTGTTTGTTTCGACAAGCTCATTGAATTCACTTGCAATGAAATACAGCAAATTAAGCCTACACAATTTCTGGAGGATATTTCAGGCAATCCATGTTTTATTTAGTATCATGTTAAAATGTTATTTTGTCTCTTGTGCTTCATACATACCTAAATATTTAGTTTCACTACATGACTGAAGTTTTTCATTTTTCTGCCTTAAATCTTGTCAGTTTCCTTTATTTTAAATGTTGCAGATTTCATGCTGGTGGGTGTGTTGGCATAGGCGTGTTGGGGGTGGGTGTGGTGGGGTAGGTGTGTTGGAGTGGGCGTGTTGGGGTTCGGTGTGTTGGAGTGGGCGTGTTGGGGTTCGGTGTGTTGGGGTTGGGCGTGTTGGAGGGGGTGTGTTGGAGTGGGCGTGTTGGGGTAGGTGTGTTGGAGTGGGCGTGTTGGGGTTCGGTGTGTTGGAGTGGGCGTGTTGGGGTTGGGTGTGTTGGGGTTCGGTGTGTTGGGGTTGGGCGTGTTGGAGGGGGTGTGTTGGAGTGGGCGTGTTGGGGTAGGTGTGTTGGAGTGGGCGTGTTGGGGTTCGGTGTGTTGGGGTTGGGCGTGTTGGAGTGGGCGTGTTGGGGTTGGGCGTGTTGGAGTGGGCGTGTTGGGGTTCGGTGTGTTGGGGTTGGGCGTGTTGGAGTGGGCGTGTTGGGGTTGGGTGTGTTGGGGTTGGGCGTGTTGGAGGGGGCGTGTTGGGGTTGGGTGTGTTGGAGTGGGCGTGTTGGGGTTGGGTGTGTTGGAGTGGGCGTGTTGGGGTTGGGCGTGTTGGAGGGGGCGTGTTGGGGTTGGGTGTGTTGGAGTGGGCGTGTTGGGGTTCGGTGTGTTGGAGTGGGCGTGTTGGGGTTGGGTGTGTTGGGGTTGGGCGTGTTGGAGGGGGCGTGTTGGGGTTGGGTGTGTTGGACTGGGCGTGTTGGGGTTGGGTGTGTTGGAGTGGGCGTGTTGGGGTTGGGCGTGTTGGAGGGGGCGTGTTGGGGTTGGGCGTGTTGGAGTGGGCGTGTTGGGGTTCGGTGTGTTGGAGTGGGCGTGTTGGGGTTGGGTGTGTTGGGGTTGGGCGTGTTGGAGTGGGCGTGTTGGGGTTGGGCGTGTTGGAGGGGGCGTGTTGGGGTTGGGCGTGTTGGAGGGGGCGTGTTGGGGTTGGGCGTGTTGGAGGGGGCGTGTTGGGGTTGGGCGTGTTGGAGGGGGCGTGTTGGGGTTGGGCGTGTTGGGGTTGGGTGTGTTGGGGTTGGGCGTGTTGGAGTGGGCGTGTTGGGGTTGGGCGTGTTGGAGTGGGCGTGTTGGGGTTGGGCGTGTTGGAGTGGGCGTGTTGGGGTTGGGCGTGTTGGAGGGGGCGTGTTGGGGTTGGGCGTGTTGGAGGGGGCGTGTTGGGGTTGGGCGTGTTGGGGTTGGGTGTGTTGGGGTTGGGCGTGTTGGAGTGGGCGTGTTGGGGTTGGGCGTGTTGGAGGGGGCGTGTTGGGGTTGGGCGTGTTGGGGTTCGGTGTGTTGGGGTTGGGCGTGTTGGAGGGGGCGTGTTGGGGTTGGGCGTGTTGGAGGGGGCGTGTTGGGGTTGGGCGTGTTGGAGGGGGCGTGTTGGGGTTGGGCGTGTTGGAGGGGGTGTGTTGGGGTTGGGCGTGTTGGAGGGGGCGTGTTGGGGTTGGGCGTGTTGGGGTTGGGCGTGTTGGGGTTGGGCGTGTTGGAGGGGGCGTGTTGGGGTTGGGCGTGTTGGGGTTGGGCGTGTTGGAGGGGGCGTGTTGGGGTTGGGTGTGTTGGGGTTGGGCGTGTTGGAGGGGGCGTGTTGGGGTTCGGTGTGTTGGAGTGGGCGTGTTGGGGTTGGGCGTGTTGGGGTTGGGTGTGTTGGGGTTGGGTGTGTTGGACTGGGCGTGTTGGGGTTGGGTGTGTTGGAGGGGGCGTGTTGGGGTTGGGCGTGTTGGACTGGGCGTGTTGGGGTTGGGCGTGTTGGAGGGGGCGTGTTGGGGTTGGGGTTGGGCGTGTTGGAGTGGGCGTGTTGGGGTTGGGTGTGTTGGACTGGGCGTGTTGGGGTTGGGCGTGTTGGGGGTGGGCGTGTTGGGGTTGGGCGTGTTGGAGTTGGGCGTGTTGGGGTTGGGCGTGTTGGGGTTGGGCGTGTTGGAGTGGGCGTGTTGGGGTTGGGCGTGTTGGGGTGGGCGTGTTGGGGTTGGGCGTGTTGGGGTTGGGCGTGTTGGAGGGGGCGTGTTGGGGTTGGGTGTGTTGGAGTGGGCGTGTTGGGGTTGGGTGTGTTGGGGTTGGGCGTGTTGGAGGGGGCGTGTTGGGGTTGGGTGTGTTGGGGTTGGGCGTGTTGGGGTTGGGTGTGTTGGGGTGGGCGTGTTGGGGTTGGGCGTGTTGGAGGGGGCGTGTTGGGGTTGGGTGTGTTGGGGTTGGGCGTGTTGGGGTTGGGCGTGTTGGAGGGGGCGTGTTGGGGTTGGGCGTGTTGGAGGGGGCGTGTTGGGGTTGGGCGTGTTGGAGTGGGCGTGTTGGGGTTGGGCGTGTTGGGGTTGGGCGTGTTGGGGGTGGGCGTGTTGGGGGTGGGTGTGTTGGGGTTGGGCGTGTTGGGGGTGGGCGTGTTGGGGTGGGCGTGTTGGGGTGGGCGTGTTGGGGTGTCCCCGCGTAGCCGCACAGCTTCAGGGTGTCCATGTCTCAGCTGCAGATCTGGAGAGCGGGGACAATGAAATCGGCATGTGCGGGTGTCTCCTGGTGCTCTTCTCCATCCTGCTCACCCTGGTCACCCTGCCCCTCTCCATATGGATGTGCATCAAGGTACCTGCCTCTCCGCCTCCGTTTCACACACGCAGAGTGTTTTTGCTCTTCTCTCAGAGCTCCGTTTGGTGTCTCTGCCGTCAGTCCTGTGATGTTGCTGCTGCTTTGATGTCTGCTGCTCTGTGAGTGATTATCACGGTGTGCGGAGGGGCTGACAGCTGTTTCCATCAGATTTCTGCCTGTGGCACTTAGAAAGTAACAATGCAACATCAAAGCGTCACACATACCTTTGGCCTTTTGATTTTATTGAGGCCAGTGTTTCCATAGCAGTTATTACACAGTTACTTCCTGTACCATCCTCGGAGGGCAGTGCATATGTGCTGTGATTGGTTCCGGTGCTGAGCAGTGGCTGTCTACTGACCCGGTTTCTCTGCGTTCTGCTCAGATTGTGAAGGAGTATGAACGGGCCATCATCTTCCGCCTGGGCCGAATCGTGCGAGGAGGGGCCAAAGGACCAGGTACAGCCCCCGCGGGCCGTGTGAGTGAGTGTGTGAGTGTGCGTGCGTGCGTGCGTGCGTGCGTGCGTGCATGTGTGTGTGTGTGGTGGAAGGTGTTTATTGTAGGGTGTTTGGGAGAGGATGTGGCCTGGCTTCCCACGGTGCTAAATACTAATAATGGTGTGGGATTTCCAGGAAACATGTCCACCCAGAACACCAAGCCATTGTTTCAGCTCTGAAATGTCCTCATTGCTCACTGAAGTGTAGTAGATCACTCACACACCAATCATCACAGACAGTCAACCCCCACCCCCCACTATTGTGTTGCAGACATATTTCCCTTTTTAAATCGTACAGAAGTATATTATTTTAATTCACTTACTGAACAGCATGTTCAGTTAGAATCAAATTTCACTCCAGTTTCAACCTGAGATCAGGATTACTGAAGAGATAACCTGCAGGATTTCATGCCTTTCATAAGAAGTAGGAACCAAATTTGACTATTATGTTATTATTTTTTTATTGTTTAACGTTTGCTCAATGCTGTGTATTTGTTATGTGGTGAAATGACACTCCTGAGGGACAGTAGCCTGCAGACAGATCTCACGGGCACTGTGGGAGTTAGTCCTGCAGCTTGTCCCCGCTGCGGTGAGGGGGGCAATGTCTCGTTTTCGGCGTGTGGCGTGTGCTCAGTCCCACTAACTTCCTGTGACCCACTTTATTTCAATAGTTTCAAAGAGATTTTTACCAAGGAAATGTTTACCATCTAGGCAGCTTTGTGCTAGCCACAACATAGGAGCAAATACCTTCAGCAAATGCAAGCACACCGAAGCAGGCCAGTTGAAGCAGCTCATCAGCTCCGAGCACAGCATGTGAGGTTGCTCATTGGCTGTGAGTTGGTTGGTTGGCTGAACCCGACTGGTCTTGGCTGTTTGCTCTCCTGGCTCAATGCGTGACAGTACCATGCAGTGGGACGCACATGTTCACCACTGCCAGCATTTACAGTGGAATTTCAGCTTGTGCAGCGCGGGTTCCATCCCAGACATGTCCTCAGCTGACAGCGACCTGGAGCCCGCAGCAGCGGAGCCGCCCCGGGTGGGTGGGACAGCGGGGGTCCCTAGTCCCGCCGCTCTCGGGCGCCCGTGAGTCGCTTGCGGATCAGTGGGACAGCGGGGGTCCCTCGTCCCGCCGCTCTCGGGCGCCCTGCTCGTGCAGTAGCGCTGATCCTCCAGTGCACTCCCGTTCCACTGTAGTGCGCTGTGCGACTCGCAGTGTGTAAAACAGCTGTTGGCTGCGTGTGAGTGTGTGGGAGGACTGCGTTAGTCTCACCTCAGTGCTCCTGTCACAGTGAGACCAGGTGACTGCCGTGTACAGTTCCACTGTGGACAGGTGTCTTTAACATTGACAGTAGACCCATACCATACCATACCATGTGCTCAACAGCTGTAATGGAGCTATTCTCTCTGGCCAGCTGTTGGAATGGCCTCATGCTCACTGCATAACATTTACAGAAGAAACTACTGTGTAACACAGGCAGGCTGTCAGCTGCATCTGCGGAGATGATGAAATGTTGATGTCCAGAAATGAGTGAAGCTGTTGAAACAGCCTCAGTATTGGAAAGAGGGACTTCACTTCCTGTTCCTTTGGGTAGTGAACATGTTCTGTAAAGACAGACAACACCCTTTTTCCACATCCACTGGAGCCGTAAGACAGAAACGCAGAGTGTGCTACGCAGAGTGTGCTACGCAGAGTGTGCTACGCTCAGGCTGACTGACAGAAACGCAGAGTGTGCTACGCAGAGTGTGCTACGCTCAGGCTGACTGACAGAAACGCAGAGTGTGCTACGCTCAGGCTGACTGACAGAAACGCAGAGTGTGCTACGCAGAGTGTGCTACGCTCAGGCTGACTGACAGAAACGCAGAGTGTGCTACGCAGAGTGTGCTACACTCAGGCTGACTGACACAGAGCAGCTGCTCTGTGGTCAGCAGATTCCCGATGATTCAGTCCTGTGGGGAATGTGTGAGAGAGCTCACAACAGGAAGGACGCTGTTTACACAGCCGGGGTTACAGGAAGGCAGTGTGTCCATTTTTAAATGCACAGAAACCCAGGAGGCCAGGGCAGAGAAAGAGCAGCAACTTTAACATCTGTACGGTGTGCCTTCAGCATCTGAAACCCTCCGGTATGTGGCAGTGAGGCGTGGTCACTGTGAAATGTCACCTGAAGTAAAAACATGTCAGATGGAAACAGAAACATATAATCTTGTGTTGCAATGCTGATGTGTGGATCTGTGACAGAGCACAGTGAGTGTGCAGGAGTTGACCTTTGACTGTTAGCCAGGCAGCTGAAGCAGCTTCTCCCTGCTGTCTCTGCTGCATGTGAGCGTTCCTGCCGGAGGCGTCCCTGCTGTGACTGTGACTGTGATGTGACTGTAACGTGACTGTGACTATAACGTGACTGTGACTGTAATGTGACTGTGATGTGACTATAATGTGTGACTGTGACTGTGACATGTCTGTGACTGTAACGTGACTGTGACTGTAATGTGACTGTGATGTGACTATAATGTGTGCCTGTGATGTGACTGTGTCTGTGACTGTGACTATAATGTGACTGTGCCTGTGACTGTGCACACGAGCTCCCGCTCAGCCTGGCTGCAGTTCACCTTAAGGCATTGCTGGAGGTCTGAGGGCTGAGTTTCGTTATGAAGCCGCAGTGGGTGACAGGGTGATGGCAGGGTAATGAGCACAGAAAACAGCGCCGTGGTGGGAAGGTGCATCTCAGACACATCTGCCAGACGGAAACGCGGACGGACAAAGGAGGTTCCACAGCGTCTGGGGACACTGTGCCCCCCGCACAGCAGCAGCAGATGGGCATTTTCGTGTTGATGTATATTTACATCTACATATACATTTACATCTACATTTACATCTGCGTGTATACAGACGAGGAGGCCTGACACATATACAGACAGGGGTTTGTCAGGGTTTGTGTCTGTTCTGCAGGTCTCTTCTTCATCCTGCCCTGCACCGACACCTTCGTCAATGTGGACATGCGCACCATCACCTTTGACATCCCACCCCAGGAGGTGAGCTGCAGCCCCGCCCCCTAAAGCACTGTCATTTTGGAAGGATGTGGTGAGTCTGAAGCACAGGAGGGCCTAGCGCAGGGCGGGAGCTTGCATATCGTGTGTTACGCTGCGTGACAGTGAGGCACTCAAACACACCCGGCACAACAGCTGAGACGCTGTGTTCACCTTCCAAACACGAGAGCCAGGAGGCAGCAGAGAGCCGAGCTTCACACAGCGATTCACACACACCTGAGGCAGGAGACAGCAGAGAGCCGAGCTTCACACAGCGATTCACACACACACACCTGAGCCAGGAGGCAGCAGAGAGCCGAGCTTCACACAGCGATTCACACACACAGCTGAGCCAGGAGGCAGCTTCTGTTGCTCCAGTACAGTTTGTTGCTACAGGGGTTCATAGTATGTAAACTGTAAACTGTGGAAATAAACCTTGGATACACGGTCTGCCAAGCAAATATAATAATAACAACAGTAATAGTAATAATAAAGGATGCTGATGACCGGTGGTTTGTTTGCCCCCGTGTCCCCCCCCCCCCAGGTTCTGACGAAGGACTCGGTGACGGTGAGTGTGGACGGGGTGGTGTATTACCGGGTGAACAACGCCACCCTGGCGGTTGCCAACATCACCAACGCGGACGCAGCGACCCGGCTGCTGGCGCAGACGACCCTGCGCAACGTGCTGGGAACCAAGAACCTGGCGGAGATCCTGTCGGACCGCGAGGAGATCGCCCACACCATGCAGGTAGCACACAGCACAGGCTTTCAGCCGAAAACCGCATGGCGTTAGCAGTGATGCCTCGTCGGCTCGTTCTGCTGGGCGGCGCAGGGGAGACGGCTCTCTGCTCAGGACTGGGGGATCCTGCTGAGGGGAGGGGGGGTGTGAGGGTTCGAGCGGTGAGCTGGAGGACGTCAGCCGACAGCAGTCCCTCCACAGGGACGGGCTTTCGCTGCTGTCTGCATCTCCTCTGCACCACTTGTTGCAGAGATTCGATTTCACTCTAACTTCTGTGTTTGAGTAGAAAGGCAGGCAGTAGGTTTGTGTGCTGTGAGGATTAAGGAGCATGTGGGTCTGCGTGGCCTCGGGGTGCAGGGAGCAGCAGAGCGGGTGTTCCTGCCGTTTGGGGGGGTGTGACGTGCCCCTCTCTCTGCCCGCAGGCCACCCTGGATGATGCCACGGATGAGTGGGGCATCAAGGTGGAGCGCGTGGAAATCAAAGACGTCAAGCTGCCCCAGCAGCTGCAGAGAGCCATGGCAGCCGAGGCGGAGGCGGCGCGCGAAGCCCGGGCCAAGGTACCGCCCAGAGCCCCGCCCAATGCACAGCCACGCCCTAACACAGAGACACGCCCCGCTGCCCGCTGACACACCTTGACCTGCCCTTACCCACACCCACTCTGCTGGGACACACATCACAAAGCCTGAACGCACTGACACAGCCTGATGAAGACGGACAGACTGGCACAGTCTTGCCCTCATTCTCAGCCCTCCCCTGGTGCTGTCCGATGTGTGAACGCCAGGCCCGGTTTGGATGACCGCAGTGGGACAGCAGCGAGCTGGACGGGTGGGGTGGTGGTGTCTGAGCTGGGCTTGGAGGTTGCCAGTTCGATTCCTAGCAGTGGCAGCAGTGACCTTGAGGGACTGCTTTAGTGACATGAACAGGTGCCTAAGGGAAGCGATGTGTGAGGGAGGGGCAGGAGGGGTCAGAGGTTAGGGGTTAGGGCCTGCAGCTCCAGAAATACCCTCCCACCACAGGGGCTGGACTCAGGGGCTTAACCCTCTTTCACTCATAGCGTTTGGGCTGCCTGGATTTTCCCTCTCCCACACTCTCTGCAGTGCATTGCAGGCTCACAGGGGTGTAGCTGGGAGGGCTTGTGTTTCGGGGTGCAGCGGCTCTGGGGTTTAGCTGGGAGGGCTGGAATTGAAAGGGCCACAGTAAACAGGCACCGCCCCTTCCCTTGAGTCAAATGAAACAGATCCCCAGTGTTGCCTAGCGACAAGTTGTCGTGGCTCCAGCAACCTTTCATTTAGTACAAAGGAACAGAAACAAAACAGGTCCCAGCACCGGCCGCTCACTGAAACTCAACCCATATAAAGAGCCAGGAGATGCACCAGATACTCTACCAACGGGCGAGGAAACTGACCCAGCACTGCAGCATCAAGAACCACAGCCAGTACAGAGCACAGGCTGTACGGAGCACAGGCTGTACAGAGCACAGGCTGTACAGAGCACAGGCTGTACGGAGCACAGGCTGTACGGAGCACAGGCTGTACAGAGCACAGGCTGTACAGAGCACAGGCTGTGCGGAGCACAGGCTGTACAGAGCACAGGCTGTACAGACTGCTGCCAGCACAGGTGTAGCAGGGCTGTTGTGAAGCTGTCCTTTCTTCCGTAATGGGGTATTCTCCCAGGTAGCTGGAGGACTGAGTGTGAGTGCCACTTAATGACTGAGCCTCTGTCTCTCTCTCCCTCTGCACTGCACTCTCCCCCTCTCTTCCCTCTCTCCTCTCCCCCGCTCCTCGTTTGCGCTGGCGCCCCCTGCAGGTGATTGCGGCGGAGGGTGAGATGAATGCGTCGCGGGCGCTGAAGGAGGCGTCCATGGTGATCGCCGAGTCGCCCTCCGCCCTACAGCTGCGCTACCTGCAGACCCTCAACACCATCGCCGCCGAGAAGAACTCCACCATCATCTTCCCCCTGCCCATCGACATGATTCAGGGCTTCCTGAATCGCTGAGCCCAGCCCTGCAAAGCGGTGGGGGGGGGGGGGGGGGGGGCGTGTGGGCGTGTCAGCGAGAGCGTCAGCCTCCTGTGCTTTAGGTAATGCATTTATACTTGTGCTCAGTTAGCTGCTGCCGGTCTCGTCAGGTCTGATGTTAGCTTTAGAACACATACAGGTCACTGCTCCTTTTGCGTTTGCTGGAACATTGATCTGCTGCAGACAGCAGTACATGCATACAGATGCATGCATAAAACCAGATCTACATATAAACATACAAGCTGTTTACTTTTGCTTACCTCAGGGTGTCAGTGATGTGCCATTACAACATATTTTTAATATCTATTGTACTGCTTTTTGTAATAAGACTGAAAGGAATGTATTTCTTTTAAAATAACAGCAGCTAAAACTACTAAACCTGCCACATACAGGACTAACCAAAGCCTTACTCTTTGTGCTTTACTGCCCTTCTGAAGCCATACTCTGAAGTTTATGCATTGAAATCAGGAAGCTGATACCTTTCAGTGGGGGTCTGGCTGCAGCTGGTGTGTGTTGGATGTGTCCAGTGAAAGTGTGTTACTGACAGTTCTGATTCTGCTGCATTTATTGCAATTACTGTAGATCTGGATGTAGCTAAATCACCCGCAGTGCAAAGCAGTGATTAAACTGCTTCAGGGACGTAAGCCCTGTTTGCCTCTGGCCAGTCAACAGGCATTTACCCATCATCCTTTGCTGCATTACATCATCAGCCATAACTTGCTCAGGGGCTCTGTCACACCCCCCCGCCCCCCGCAGACAGAGGCAGCAGCTGCTGTTCCTCTGACATGCGTGGATCAGTGCCTGGCTGCAGACATGCTGTTTTCTCTGAAGTGTAATAGGTCCTTTCTGTTCCTGTGACGTGCTGATCCCAGATTAGTGCTGCCACACCTCCTGCATTATATCCATGCCAAAGCCACTGTGATTACACTCTGCTACTGCTGCATATGTAAAACCACCAATCAACCAACCAATCAAAATACAAATGTTGCATGCATGTTTTTTTTTTAAAAATATAACCATTTACTGTTGACATGGTGTCCAGTCCTTTTTTCAGGCTCAATAAGAACATCTCCATATGCTGGGAAAACGTTAAAATGTCAACATGTTGATTAACAATATGAATATGAAGCATTTAAAAGACAAGAACTGAAATGAGACTGAATTTGCTGAAGCTTTATTGTTCTTTAGGACAGCTGGCTCTAAGCACATCAGAAATGTGCACACAGACACCACACAGGAGCTGGCCGGTTCAGTACACACTGGAGGGGGTCTCACATCCAGAGTGATTCTGCACATCGCTGCCGCACAAAAAGGTTCATCTGCATAATGCAAATAAATCGTGTCTCCCTGTTGTAACAGTCATTGGCAGTATACATACAGAAGTGCTGCCTGCCTTTTATTACCAATATGCTCCTGTTAAGACCTGCTCAGATAGAATCATGTGACCCTCAGGGCCCCACCTACCAAGTCCCTGCACAGAAGCTGCATATTGACAAAGTAGCATTTAGAATTATAGTCACACACCATTTAAAAGCATCTGACCCTGAGAGACAGAAGCCTATCCTACTGCTGAGAGTGCATGGTTCTGAAGCCAGACACGCTCTCTGCTGTGGGGGGGTGGGGGGGGGGGGTCAGACTTCACTGTTGCAACTCTGCCATGGCTCTCTGCAGTGGGTCAGAGCTCCAGTACTCCGCGTCCCAGCCCAGGAACCAGCCAGTGAAAGTGGGTGGCTCGAACCCCTGCTTGGTAATCACGATGGGTGTGCGGGGGTCCCGGCTGGAGGGGTCCGTTTGAATGTAGCGGACGGCTGGGCGTGTGAAAGAGAGAGAGAGGAGGCAGGTGAGGAGTGCGTAACACAGTGGCAGGTATCTGTGGTCACCATCGTTGTGGAGCTGTCTTCCCACACATATCGGGCCTTTTTTTATCCACCCTCACTATCTGCCTGGCTCACCACTCTGAGATGCGTCAGGACTGTGGCTGACGTTAACGGATCATTAAACCGGGGTGCGACAAGCCGTTTCTCACCTGAGGCCATAGCTTCTGCCTTCTCCTCCTCATTGGCTTCGTTTCCGATCCAGACGAACACCTCAAGAGAAACCAGAGTGTCAGCACCTCAATGCCAGTGTAACGGGTGTATCTTCGCTGCGTTGCGTATTAGATGTTACAGGGGTCAGGGAGCGAGCGAGTTTTGAACCAGGGTTCTCACTGCTCACTGCCAACCCCTTACGGCCAGCGTTGTTGCCAGTTGAGCTAAAGGCAAATTGCCCCTAGCCTATCGGCAACAACGCTACTTAACCAGGTTTCGGGGAGTGACATAGCCACTGCAACCGCTCAGCTACCTGCTACCTGCTACCCCACAGGCTTTACGCAGGACTCACACGAGCAACCGCTTGGTTACCTGCTACCCGCTGCCTACGGCTTTACGCAGGACTCACACGAGCAACCGCTTGGTTACCTGCTACCCGCTGCCTACGGCTTTATGCAGGACTCACACGAGCTCTTCACTTCAGCTCCGCCACTTCAGCTCTGCTACTCCAGCAGTGCACTCTGACACCAACACTCTGTACCTGCTTGTACGTACCTGCTCCCAGGTGTCTAAGATCATGATGTCATCAGTGGCCAGATCTTCTTGGGTCATCTCTCCAGGTACCTCTTCAATCTAAGATGGATGAAACTTGGCATCAAGATAACAGGGCAATGAGCTGTACCTATGGAATCCTCTGTCTACTAAAGACTGAAAATCAAATACTGTCAATTTATAGGACTGAACTGGGCCAAAACATGTAAATATTTCTCTCCAAAGTCAGTGCTTCAGTGCATGCATATTTTGGTGGGGGATCTCAGCTGAAACAGCACAGTGTTTCAGGATTCAGTGGAGACTTTTGTCTGTTTTGTATTCATGGTTTTGCAGACCTGACAGGGGAATGCATTTTTTGTTTGTTTTGTTTAGCTGGGAGACTCTTTGCAGTCTGGATCTGTGTCAAAAAATGGCTCTGCAACAGTTACAACAGCCAGAGAGAGAATCGTCTAACATTAAATTGTACCAAGATGAGGGGACAGTGCCCCCTTGTGGGACTGAGGCTGAGGTGCAGGAGAAAGGGGGGTTTGGTGTCTGAGATGTGACTCACTATGAACCGTCCCGTCTTGTTGGAGCAGGCGAAGAGTCTGGGCGGGTGAGCATCCATCTTGTCCTTCAGCCTGGGGGAGGTACGGTATTCTGCCTTTCCGCCCAGAGCACTCCAAAAATCATCTGCACCCACACATGCACACACACATCCGCACATGCACACACACACACAATGGTTAGGTAATCGTCATGCTTATACTTTCACATTCTCCCTGCCCTTAGCTGAGCAGGAGATCTCTCATCTGAGATCCTATGACTTTAAGGCTGCGTCCATAATGTGAGAAACAGCCCAAGGCCCTGTTCAGAAGGCAGGTAGGCTTAGGAGGGACACCTATTGCCATGGACACACCACTGTGTTAGATTGAAAATGCTTGGTGGGGAACAGGCTTATTGTGTGTTAGTTGTGTGACTTTTACATTGTGGGAGGAGGTACACATTCATGTGAGGAAGGCCTTTACACAGCCATGCGGCCACTCCAGGAGCGTAATGCACTCACGCCCCCCACAGGCTTTACACTACAAATGTTTCACGTTAGCAGCCCAAAGAACCCTCACGCGCCCATGGCAATGGGGCAGTTCCCTCCCTTTGATGTTCGCACCTGCCTCCTCCCCCTCGGCCACCTCCAAGGCGGACACGCCCAGGATGTCACAGAGCTGCAGGGCTCCGCCCTTCTCAGTGTCACTGGCACCCTGCCCCGCCCACAGGAAGCAGGCCGCAGGCGTCACCAGCACAAAGGCGTCATTGGAGTTGAGGTTGGAGGCAACAGCATCGACCTGAGAGAGGGGGAGAGCACGGTCAAAATCGGTGAGTCACAGATAACCAATAGCCACACCCATTCTGAGGTTCAGTACCCCGCCCCACCTTCCTGCCCCTTACCTCCATGGCTCGCGTGCTCCCGGCGGAGTTGGCTCGCATCTGGAAGAGGCGCGTTTCGGCGGGCGGGGCCTGACCCCGCTCTCTGGACGTGCCGTTCTTGTGCACCACCATGGGCCGACCCCCAAACAGACTCATTAGCTGGGCAGGCTCCTTCCCCTGCACCACCCTCACCTGGGACAGAGACCGCACAGGCAGGTGAGCACCACCTGGGACAGAGACCGCACAGGCAGGTGAGCACCACCCTCACCTGGGACAGAGACCGCACAGGCAGGTGAGCACCACCTGGGACAGAGACCGCACAGGCAGGTGAGCACCACCCTCACCTGGGACAGAGACCGCACAGGCAGGTGAGCACCACCTGGGACAGAGACCGCACAGGCAGGTGAGCACCACCCTCACCTGGGACAGAGACCGCACAGGCAGGTGAGCACCACCCTCACCTGGGACAGAGACCGCACAGGCAGGTGAGCACCACCCTCACCTGGGACAGAGACCGCACAGGCAGTGCGGTTTCAGGGGTGACACATAGCTGTGCTGTGCTGCAGTGTATTCTATGTGACGTTGTATGAATGTTGCTGTATTTTCTTTTCATGTGTTAGTTTGTGGTTGTCATCATGCCAGTTAAAAATACAGGACAGGCTGTGCAGGTCTTCCCTGTGGGAGACCTCCCGCTTTGCCTGATGGGAAGGGACATGGCGCATGGTCTTCCCCCAGAACAGCGTTCATAAAATACTCAGCTAAAATGCTACACATACAGCTGAAGCCACAATGCAGCATGTTAGAGCCAAAGACGGAGCTCTGCCAAACCCTGAGAGAAGACAAGCTGATCAGAGAGACGTGGAGACAGAACTACCTGAGGAGAGAGAGGAGCGCTTGTGACCTGGAGGAGAGTGTAGAAAGGGAGGAGAAGAAAGAAAATAAAATGCTGGAAACTCAGGAATGCCACATCATACCCCTGATTTTGCAGTGAGAGACTGTAGACTGAGGAGCCGAGATGGCAGCCGCTGAAGCGCCTTCAGATGTGTGAGAGGCAGGAAAGCCCCCTAACCCCCCCGTACCTGCACGGGACCCCCGCCCAGCTCCTTGTCCAGCTGCTCAGCCAAGATGGCGGATGCTCCGATTTCATCCTGGGACGAATCGGCTCCTTGCCTGTGAGAGATGGGAGAGACGCGAGTGACGGGGCTTCTGCTGTGCTGTTTAAACCCGACTCAGGCCCTGGGGACACGCTGAAGGCTGACTCGCACCCATACCTGACTCAGTCCCTCACATGCTCAGCCATGTTTAACACATCATATCATGAGGTTGTAGTAAATGGACTGCAAATGGTAAATGGACTGCATTTATATAGCGCTTTTCTACTCATTTGAGTACTCAAAGCGCTTTACAGTTATATGCCTCACATCTACCTACCAGTGGCAGAGGCTGCTATACAGGCTTACCATCTGGCCACTGGGAGCTGTTGGGGGTTCCACCCTCACCTGGCCACGCCCACCATGCCACGCCCAGTCACAGCCCACCACACCACGCCTGGCCTCACTCCTTACCACATGTAGATGATGTGTCCCTTGCGGCCGCCGTGTTGGTATTTGTAGAGGATGATGTAACTGTCTCCGCCATAGAACTGCCCGTAGGAGCCAGGGTCCACAGGCACCTTATCCCCCCCCTCGATACGCCAGATCTGCAGGGATAGGTGCACAGGTGCTGTGGGTGAGACCGGCAGTAATCCGACAGCCTGATCTCCCTCCCTCCTCTCCCTCCCTCCTGTGTTTGGGTTGCAGCGCCCCCTGCTGGCCAGGCTCACCTGCTTCTCCCCGCTGCCGTCGTCCAGCAGCCTGTGCTGTGCTGCCATGGCGGCGGAGCTGTGCAGAGTCGAGGCGTCAAACGGCACTTTCTCGATCCTGGCGATTTTGTTGGAGACGTAGGCGGAGCCCAGGCCCTTGGTCTGGTCCACGTCGCGCCAGAACTTGAAGAACTGCTTGAAAAGGGGCGTCTCACCTGCCTCTGGTAGGATCTGCACCTGCGTCTGCTTGGGGTAGCCCATCTTCCTGATGAACTCATCTGCAGCCTTCAGCGCCGCCTTCCTCTCCTCAGTGTTAGCATCCTTCCCTGCACAGGAAACAAACCCCTCCTCAAACCCCAGAACACTAAACCCAGGAATCAAACCCCTCCTCAAACCCCAGAACACCAAACCCAGGAATCAAACCCCTCCTCAAACCCCAGAACACTAAACCCAGGCATAATAAACCAAGCAGGACAGACACACTTAGAATGCACTAGATTAACAGAAAGCACTTCTATACCTGGTTTGGTGTGTTTCTATGGTTGACTAATGAAGGTGTGAACAGCACAATGTCTGCCTTCTGGTCTCAGTCCTGTGAAACTGGAGGACCCCACTGACCTTTCCACACAAAGATTTTCCCAGTGGAGCCGTGGTCCAGGATGAAGCAGTCACTGGACTCCAGTGCACTCTGGGAGAAGGGGCTCTTTTCTGCTACCATGGTAACAGTTAGATCTCCACTTGCATTGGACACCTGAGTGAGGATGAAAATGAGGAAGGTGTGGAATGACCCCTCAGCTTCCTCTTTTGGCTGAAGCTGTCCCATTGTGTCTGTGTGCCCACTTTCCCTTCCCCATCGCCTCGCTCTCCTACCTTGTAGAGTTTCACCTGCGTCCTGTTGGAAGTGTCAGCTGCGGCATCCTCAGTGTGACCCTCAGGCAAATCTGGCTTTGGTCCCAGAACCTGACAGCAAACCATGTGAAGTCTCTCATGCATCTGCATTTATTTCTCAGGACTGGTAACGCCTCCCCCTTTAGTCTTACACTGAAACTGTGTGGATCATGTCAGGTTTCAGAAACAGAGTCTCTGTTTCTGAAACTGTGTGGATCATGTCAGGTTTCAGAAACAGAGTCTCTGTTTCTGAAACTGTGTGGATCATGTCAGGTTTCAGAAACAGAGTCTCTGTTTCCTTCCCAAAATCCAGACTTGCCTCCAGCATCTCCTCTCGCTCCGAGCCCTCGTCACACACGTACACCTTGGCCCGCCCGCTTCGTTCATTGTCACGGATACCCTTGGCCACCTGAGTGGCCTTCAGCCTCTCAAAGCTGTTGCACAGGCAGCCGCACCATTGGTAGATCTCCTGCCATGTAGGTGGAGATAAACACAAACCATCAGGACAGCATTGTGACATCACGCTGGTCTCCCCTCCTCCCTCCTCCACGGGGTGTGAGATTTCTGAAGCGGTTCTGTCTTAGTGTGAGTGAAGGTTACCTGAAAAGGACTGAGTTCATATTTGTACTAGTTTGAACCTTAAAATCAAGGGTTCAGAATCAACCAGTTTTGTCTGTTGTAAGTACAGTCCTGATATCTTACATATTTTTGGATTTAGGTTTCAAAAAGTGGTCAGTATTTTTGACTGATCAGAAGTTACCGGCTATCCCTCAGTGTCATTTGGTGTTTGTGTCTGGTGGTATACCAACACACCATTTGCAAAATCTCTGAAATAATAACTGGAAAAATGATGAGAGTAAAAATGGCAGTAAAGTGCAGAGGGCTTTTAATCTCCAGCTTTATATTCAGAGCATGAATCAAAGCAAACAGCATTTACCAGTATGGCCGGAATAAGCAACTAGAACAAGTCCAACCTACACATCGCTGTTATATTTATACAATAAATGGTGATAGCATGACTGCCATACACTTCGCATTAGAGACAGGGTAGAGTGAGGTGAGTCTGAACACCCTTTCCCACACGGTCGGTGTGAGGTGAGTCTGAACACCCTTTCCCACACAGTTGGTGTGCAGTGAGTCTGAACACCCTTTCCCACAGTCGGTGTGAGGTGAGTCTGAACACCCTTTCCCACACGGTTGGTGTGACTCCTGGACCCCCAAACTCACTCTGCCCAGGTCCAGAATGAAGCAGTCTCCCTGGTTGAAGCTCTCCCAGCTCACAGGTACCTCTGTTGCCCTGACAACACGTCGACCTTTCACCTGCAGCACACGCTGGACGTCAACTTCATTGGTGACCACGTGCCTGAACCCTGAGGCCACGCCCCCTTCCTACAACGAGGAGTGAAGGTTGGCTATTTGGATTCAGTTTGTACGAGAGAGATGATGTGTTACCACACACAAACACACGACCTGAACTCTCCTCACCATGTACTTGAGCCCAGACTTGAAGTAGCCAAGGAAGGTTCGCGACTCGTAGCCTTGCACCTCACGGTACTGGATAGGTTTGCCACCCAGGAAGTCGTCCATCTGAACTGTGAAAATAGCTGCAGCTCCGCTCTCATCTTCAGTGGAGGACTCGCCTAGAACAGAGGTGTGTGTGTGTGTGAATATGCATGAGGGTGTGTGTGTGTGTGAGCGTGTGTGTGTATGTGTGTATGTAAGCCACAGTTCTTGGGGACAGGCCCCGCCTTACCCAGCCAGAAGTGCAGGTCGTACTGCAGGTTTCCAGATCGCTGTTTGATGGTGTTGAGGACCAGGTAGGCGTCACCCTTGTAGAACCCCCCATACAGGTTCTCCGGAACGGGCACAAGGTCCAACTTCTCAATCCTCCATACCTGGAGGCCCGGCTCCTGGCCGGCCCGCTCAAACTCGGGGTGGTACACCATGCTGGCTGGAAGCACGCGCACACACACACACACACACACACACACACACACACGGTCAAACAGGCTGGCTGCATCTCTCTGCCCTCAGACTAGGGCCACTCAGACCCGGTCCTGGAGCGCCACATTGTCTGCAGGCCTCCAGTCCAGACGGACTCTAAACCCGAACTGCATCTCATCCTTGTCGTCATTGGTTTAAAGGGATGCCACCTTTGCTAACAGGGTTTTACAACAGTGGGTGAAAATCTGTAGCATTTCCAGCTCACCAGAACAGAAATGTGACAGATAGGGAAGTGCCATTCAGAGAGTCAGCGAATGCTGTGGCATTCAGAGAGCTAGCACTGTGTCCAACCATGCAGATTAGATCAGAAAATGCAGTTAAGCAAAGCACAGCATAATGAGAGGGGATTTGGCTGGGAAGTACAGACATGTGCAGGATCTGCTGACAGCATTACAGCACACAAATACAAACAGCACTGCAGCCATGAGAAGGATTCCTGGGATGTTTCAGCATTTTTCTGAGGAAATTGCTGCCCCCCCCCACACACAAAGGGAGCAGCAAGCCACAGCACGAGTCAGAGTTCCAGAATCTCAACATCCTAACAAACTCAAGAGCAACGGATAGAGAAGCAGATCAGAGTGGATTCTGCAGCTGTCTCAGATAGCCATCAGTCTCCTGTGCCACGCAAAGTCCTGTCTGATGCAGCTTCCTGATAGCATGGGATGCAGACAGATGGGTTCAGCTTCACAAAACCATTTCTGTCCAATACTGACCAAGAAACCAGGAGTCATTTGACTCATTTCAGATATAGTGATTGTATAAAAGGTTTTGAAAGCTTGAGAGTCATTATTGCCCCATAAATGTTTTTACAAGTGTGCCCAAT
Source organism: Megalops cyprinoides (assembly GCF_013368585.1). Taxonomy (NCBI): domain Eukaryota; kingdom Metazoa; phylum Chordata; class Actinopteri; order Elopiformes; family Megalopidae; genus Megalops; species Megalops cyprinoides. Next base: position 606,404 of record NC_050586.1, read on the forward strand.
GTACTCCTCCAATACACTCACATGCAGCCAACAGCGTTTTTCACACTACATATCCCACAGTGCACCACAGCACATGCAGGCTGCAGGATAGGTGCCTCCACTGCAGTCATCCAAGTGCCCATAGGGGCCTCACGAGCCACTAGAGGGTGCCAAAGTGGCACAATAAAGGAACCCTGGCTGACCACACCCCAGAGGAATCAGGCCAATGGTGTGTCCGTCGCGATGGACTCCGGGTCATTACTGCCGAATGATGTAGCCCAGACTCGAACCTGGCCTGTAGGACTCAGCCTGAACTCACAGCCTGGGCAGGAACCAATCGATTAAGATTATTATAAACTGAAAGTTAACAAGTTTTTATAATAACAAGGTTGTCAGTACATGCTTCCAAAAAGCACAACAGATACAAAGCAAGTTACAACAGGCACCAGAGAGGGTTGAAAAGGAAGAGCAATTATTTACCAGTGGAAAAGTACCAGAGTGGCGATGAGGCTGCGACACAGTACCCATCAGCCCCCTCTCTGAGAGAGCTCCTGTGATCTGCAGAAGCTGAGGGGAGTGGTTCCGGCACCAAACTACAAACCTTCAGACTGTGTCACTCCTCATTTATCTGAAACTCCTCCACCAGCATACAGGCTACCACTTTCCAAACAGGCCTTTCTAAACTATACATTCCTTACAAAAACAGCTCGGACGTCATTCAAGGTCATTCAGTTTTCATGGACTTTTTGTTTAGGTGCTTCTTTAGCTCTGAGACCTTGTAACTGAAGCATGGTTTACTTACTCTTAGCGATGTTCATAAATAATACAGATACAGTTTACTGTTCCTAACAGTACTGTATTCCTGCTTCATCCTACCGTTCGCTTTATAAACCTGTTCAATTTGTATGGTCTCTGCTGACACGCATATGTGACCCATGACTGACTCCCAACCCCACAGCAGAAGTTCAGCGATTGATTGAATCTCCAGTGGAGCGGAGTCCTCACACAATGGAGGCCACGCCCCTGAGAGAGCACACCCTGCTCCACAGAGTCTGCAGTCCCTCCAGGCACTGAATCTTTTATGATCTACAATAATGCCTCTTTTGTACTGACAGGAAGGTGATCCTGTGTAAAGCCAGGGAGTCAGCCGGGGGGGTGGGTGGGGCAGGAGGAGTGGGGTGTAGACCTACACCATGTAAACCCTCCATTCCACAGCTTTTCCCCTTTCCCTGTGAAGTGTTGTGTTATTTTGCAGCACAAGCTGCTTTGAAGCTGCCAAACACATCGGCTAGCCTCTGCCCCCAGCAGTCTCCATGCCTCTCTGCGTTGTGCTCACACAAGAGCTACAGCATGGGAACTTAGCAACCTACAGGCGAGCTAAAGGTGAATGAATCCCTTCACCTGCAGTAACTTCCTGGTCGGACAGGTATTCCCGGGGCCGGGGTGTATTTCCTCAGATGACCCTGCGGGAGGCTGCTCCTCCTGCTGCTCCTCCTGCTGCAGTCCCTGCGGGAGGCTGCTCCTCCTGCTGCAGTCCCTGCGGGAGGCTGCTCCTCCTGCTGTAGACCCTGTGGGAGGCTGCTCCTCCTGCTGCAGACCCTGCGGGAGGCTGCTCCTCCTGCTGCAGTCCCTGCGGGAGGCTGCTCCTCCTGCTGTAGACCCTGTGGGAGGCTGCTCCTCCTGCTGCAGACCCTGCGGGAGGCTGCTCCTCCTGCTGCTCCTCCTGCTGCAGTCCCTGCGGGAGGCTGCTCCTCCTGCTGTAGACCCTGTGGGAGGCTGCTCCTCCTGCTGCAGACCCTGCGGGAGGCTGCTCCTCCTGCTGCTCCTCCTGCTGTAGACCCTGCGGGAGGCTGCTCCTCCTGCTGTAGACCCTGCGGGAGGCTGCTCCTCCTGCTGCAGACCCTGCGGGAGGCTGCTCCTCCTGCTGCTCCTCCTGCTGCAGACCCTGCGGGAGGCTGCTCCTCCTGCTGCAGACCCTGCGGGAGGCTGCTCCTCCTGCTGCAGACCCTGCGGGAGGCTGCGCTCAGCTGAGTTCTGGGACAGAGAGAGCCCTTTCAGATCCCTGCCCGCAGGTGTCCTGTGACTGACGCATTCTCTGAGCTCCACACGCTCCACCTGACACACTCAGCCTGCTGCTCCTCCCAGCTGATACTCCCTCAGTCCTCCAGCACCTTCTCCAGCACTGGCTGACAGAGTTCACTAATCCCCCCCCCCAGCAGGGTAAGGCTGCCTGCTCTACTGGCTGCAGGTGGAGGGCTGGGTATGAAATGGGGTGTGGTATTACTGTTTCAGGCTGGCTTTGGGTTTCTGGTGTGATTCCCTCATTACCACACTCTTTAGATGAGACCCAGACTGCAGAACTCTGCATGCAGAGTTGCAACTTATGCACAGAAGGACGAAATTCCCACAGCATGTTCCCTGTAATGACTGTTGGCTGTGTGATTCGTGTGAGCCCAGGCACCCAGGGGTTTGGTTTTAATCATGTTTACAGAGAACATTTCCACAAGCCGGTGAGCGGCAGGCAGGCGAATGCAATGAACCAGTCCGACCGTGAACCATCCTGGCAAACCGGTACGGCGGACTCCAGGCTCAGCAGATACACGCATGGAACATTTTAGCTGTAGCACAGGAAACACTAAACATGAATCCCATTAACTGTTCAAGCAAATACAAGCTTCAACCAACAAATGAGGCATTACCTTTGAGGGTGACAAAAATTTGTTCTATCCCTTGTTGACATATAAAGTTGTAAGCATAAATAATGAAGTAGAGTGAGGCTGCCCCCCTCATGGAATGCACTAAGGAAAGGGAATGGTAGAATGGAAGAACCTCATGTTCTCCTGCAACACTGAAATCAATTGTCAGTACTCCCGCCTCCTAGCCCTGCGCTTTTGGTTTTTTTTTCCTTTTTTTTCTCCTTGTGTTTCTGCCCGGCCCTTCTCTCCGCCCTGTCTCCGCCTTATTACCTGCGCACCTGCATCTCATCCCCTCGTCGGTCTGTCCTTATTTATACCCTGCTCGCTGTGCAGTCATTGCTAGTTCGTCTCAGTGTTTTTTGCCTGTTTCGTCCCCGCGTTTTCTTTACCTCGCTATTCTTGTGATTTTCGACCTGCCCGTTTTTGACTCCGTTGTTTGCCTGCCGCTTTTGCTTAGTTTGCTCGATCGTGCCTTCCTGTTGTCTGACCCTGCCCGTTCTGACTATCCCGCTTTGGATTTGCCCACGGACTGCTTCCCTGGTTTTTGACCCTGCCTGTATTCTGGTTTTTTGATTCTGCCGTGTGTTTTTTCTCTGCCCTCGCGTTTTTTGGGGTCTGCGACTGTGTCCTACCCTGTGCTGCCTGACAGTACGAACTAGCCATCATGGACCCAGCAGACCTACCTCACCTGAAGGCTGCACTGGAGCTGCAAGGTGCGTTGTTGGGGGGGCATCAGAACCAATTGGACGCCATCGGTCGATCCCTGGAGAGCTTCGCGACCAACCTAGCGGGCGTCACTGCACAGCTGCAGCAGCTGCAGCTCAACCTAGGCAGCCGCTCCCCTTCCCCTCCGTCCGCAGCAGCCTCCCTACCTGTCCTGCCCGTGCCCCCGAGCCGGGAGCCCCGATTGCCACCTCCGGAGTCGTACGCAGGCGATCCGGGAACCTGTCGATCGTTTCTGTCCCAGTGCTCCTTGGTCTTCGAGCTCCAGCCCTCCACGTTCCCTACTGACCGTGCGAGGATCGCGTACGTCATCACCTTGTTGACGGGCCGAGCCAGGGAGTGGGGGACTGCGGTCTGGGACGCCGATGCCCCCTTCTGCCACGTCTACACCGCCTTTGCCGAGGAGATGAAGAAGGTGTTCGACCGCTCCAGGCACGGGCGCGAGGCCGCTAGGGAGATGCTGCTGATCCGCCAGGGGCGCCGGTCGGTGTCGGACTACGCAATCGATTTCCGCACCCTGGCTGCTACCAGCGGTTGGAACACCGAGGCTCAGTATGACGCCTTCCTCCACGGTCTTGCAGAGACCATCAAGGATGAGCTGGCCACCCGGGAGCTACCCCCCAGCTTCGACGCTTTGGTGGAGCTGGCCGTTCGTGTGGACCAGCGCCTTTCGCAGCGGCGAAAGGAGAGAGCTGTCGGTGGACTGCCTGGTTCCTCTCGAGCCTTTCCGCTAGCGCTCGCATCACCGAGCCCCACGCCCCCGCTTCCTGCCTCCCCGGAGCCGATGCAGGTCGACCGCACTCGCCTGTCCCCCGCCGAACGTCAGAGGAGACTCAGCACCAGGTCGTGCCTGTACTGCGGGCAGACTGGTCACTTTGTGGCGACCTGTCCGGTAAAAGCCGGCGCTCACCCGTAGCGAGGGGATTACAGGTGAGCGTTACCCCTATCTGCCAGTCCCCTGAAATCCGCCCCTTGTTCTCTGCCTCCCTGCTCGTCGGGGATCGGCCTCATGCGGTCTCTGTTTTGATCGATTCAGGGGCCGATGGGAGCTTCATTGACGCCGACCTGGCGGCCCGCCTGCGTCTCCCCCGCATCCCGCTGCATTCACCTCTGGAGGCCCACGCCATCACCGGAGCCCCGCTGATTCGCATCACCCACGCCACTCCCCCGGTGAATTTCCTCATTTCTGGCAACCACCGCGAGGCGATCGTGCTGCACATCATCGACTCCCCTCAAGCTCCCGTGGTTCTGGGTTACCCATGGCTGGCCCAGCACAACCCCCACATCGACTGGGAAGGAAACAAGATCCTGGGCTGGAGTCAATTCTGCCACTCCAGCTGCCTTCGCGACGCTCTGGTCCCTGTATCGCTGGTTGCCCCAGCCCCTGAGGAGTTCCCGGACCTGTCGGCTGTGCCGCCGGAATACATGGATCTCAAACCGGTCTTCAGCAAGTCCCGCGCTACCTCGCTGCCCCCGCATCGCCCTTACGACTGCGCCATTAACCTCCTGCCCGGTTCATCTCCTCCTAGGGGCCGCCTGTATTCCCTGTCTGCACCGGAGACCGAGACAATGAATAAATACATCCGGGAATCCCTCGCCGCCGGCATTATTCGTCCGTCCTCCTCACCCGCCGGGGCCGGGTTTTTCTTTGTGGGCAAGAAAGACGGCTCCCTCCGTCCCTGCATTGATTATCGGGGCCTCAACGCCATTACGGAGAGGAACCGCTATCCCCTGCCGCTTCTGACATCTGCATTTGAATCGTTACAGGGGGCTACCGTTTTCACGAAACTGGATCTTCGTAGCGCCTACCATCTGGTTAGGATCCGAGAGGGGGATGAGTGGAAAACGGCATTCAACACTCCATCTGGGCACTATGAATATCTCGTTATGCCATTCGGTTTAACTAATGCCCCTGCCGTGTTCCAGTCCCTGGTAAACGACGTCCTTCGCGACATGCTTAATAGGTTCGTGTTCGTTTACCTGGACGACATCCTCGTTTTTTCCCGTTCCCCGTCAGAACATGTCCAGCATGTCCGTCGTGTTCTCCAGCGCCTGCTGGAGAACCACCTGTACGTCAAGGCGGAGAAGTGCGAATTTACCCGTAGCACTATCTCCTTCCTGGGTTTCATCGTCACGGCAGGGAGCATACAGATGGACCGGCAGAAGGTCCAGGCAGTGGAGGAGTGGCCTCGCCCCGCCTCCCGTCGGGAGCTGCAACGCTTCCTGGGATTCGCGAACTTTTATCGACGCTTTATTCGCGACTACAGCACGGTGGCAGCTCCCCTCACGGCTCTAACATCGGTCAACAGAGCGTTCGCCTGGTCCCCGGAAGCTGAAGGGGCGTTCTGCAATCTAAAGACCCGTTTTACCTCGGCGCCCATTCTGACTCAGCCTGACCCTGCCCGGCAGTTTTTGGTGGAGGTGGACGCTTCGGATGTGGGTGTGGGAGCAGTCTTGTCGCAACGCTCATCGGCTGACAACAAGCTCCACCCCTGCGCCTACTACTCCCATCGCCTTTCGCCCACGGAGCGTAATTACGACATCGGCGACCGGGAGTTGTTGGCTATCAAGCTGGCGCTGGAGGAGTGGAGGCATTGGCTAGAGGGGGCGAATCTGCCGTTCCTGGTGTGGACAGATCACAAAAACCTAGAGTACATCAGGACGGCTAAGCGCCTTAACCCTCGACAAGCCCGCTGGTCCCTGTTTTTCTCCCGATTCCACTTCACCCTGTCGTACCGCCCGGGAGCCAAGAACCGTAAGCCAGACGCTCTGTCCCGTCATTTCACCCCTGCAGATGAAACCCAGGAGCCCGGCACCATCTTGCCCGCCCGATGTATCGTCGGGGCGGCGCATTGGGACATAGAGACCACCGTGCGCACCGCTCTCCAGACTGAACCGGGTCCCAGCTCCTGTCCCCCTAACTGTCTTTTTGTTCCCCAGCCAGTTCGTTCTCAGGTCCTGCAGTGGGGGCACTCCTCGAGACTCGCCTGCCATCCCGGTGCTCGTCGCACCGCGGCATTCATCAGTCAACGATTCTGGTGGCCCACCATGGCTAAAGACATCCGGGACTTCGTAGCCGCCTGCTCGGTCTGTGCCCAGAATAAGACTACCACCCGACCACCCGCCGGCCTGCTGCAACCCCTGCCTGTACCCAGACGACCCTGGTCTCACATCGCCCTCGACTTCGTTACCGGTTTGCCCCTGTCTGACGGTAACACCACCATCCTCACAGTCGTCGACCGTTTTTCCAAGGCTGTTCACCTTATTCCGCTGCCCAAACTACCCTCCGCCAAGGAGACGGCCCAGCTAATGGTGAACCATGTATTCCGTTTGCACGGTCTGCCCACCGACGTCGTGTCTGACCGGGGTCCCCAGTTTACTTCTCATTTCTGGAGGGCGTTTTGCAGGCTACTGGGCGCCACTGTCAGCCTGTCGTCCGGCTTCCACCCCCAGTCTAACGGCCAGACCGAGCGGGCGAATCAACAAATGGAGACGGTGCTACGATGTCTGACGTCCCAGGAGCCCACGGCGTGGAGCCAACACCTGTCTTGGGTGGAATACGCCATTAACTCCCTACCCTCTGCATCCACGGGTCTGTCCCCCTTTCAGTGCTGTGTTGGCTACCAGCCGCCCCTGTTCCCGGCCCAGGAGGAGGAGGTCGGCGTACCCTCGGCGGCGGCGCTGATACGACGCTGCCGCCGTACCTGGAGACGTGCTCGGCTCGCGCTGCTCCGTTCCACGGCCCGGATCAAGCAGTTTGCTGATCGTCACCGCTCCAAAGCCCCTCGCTATCGCCAGGGCCAACGAGTGTGGCTCTCCACACGGGACCTTCCCTTGAAGGTGGACTCCCGAAAGCTGGCTCCTCGTTTTATCGGCCCCTTCCCTATCGCCAAGGTTATTGGTCCTGCAGCGGTCCGGCTCAGGCTCCCGCTCTCCCTCCGTCGCATCCATCCCACGTTCCACGTCTCCAAGATCAAGCCCGTCATCCGCAGTCCTCTCTGCCCTGCTCCCCGGGCTCCGCCGCCGCCTCGCCTGATCGACGGAGCGGAGGCGTACACTGTGCGCCGTCTGCTTAAGGTTCGGCGCCGGGGACGTGGATTCCAATACCTGGTGGACTGGGAGGGCTACGGCCCTGAAGAGAGATGTTGGGTCCCCGCCAGAGACATCCTGGACCCTGCCCTCATCCGGGACTTCCACCGCCGGCACCCTGGTGCACCTGCTGTTACGCCTGGTGGCGTTCGTAGGGGGGGGGGTACTGTCAGTACTCCCGCCTCCTAGCCCTGCGCTTTTGGTTTTTTTTTCCTTTTTTTTCTCCTTGTGTTTCTGCCCGGCCCTTCTCTCCGCCCTGTCTCCGCCTTATTACCTGCGCACCTGCATCTCATCCCCTCGTCGGTCTGTCCTTATTTATACCCTGCTCGCTGTGCAGTCATTGCTAGTTCGTCTCAGTGTTTTTTGCCTGTTTCGTCCCCGCGTTTTCTTTACCTCGCTATTCTTGTGATTTTCGACCTGCCCGTTTTTGACTCCGTTGTTTGCCTGCCGCTTTTGCTTAGTTTGCTCGATCGTGCCTTCCTGTTGTCTGACCCTGCCCGTTCTGACTATCCCGCTTTGGATTTGCCCACGGACTGCTTCCCTGGTTTTTGACCCTGCCTGTATTCTGGTTTTTTGATTCTGCCGTGTGTTTTTTCTCTGCCCTCGCGTTTTTTGGGGTCTGCGACTGTGTCCTACCCTGTGCTGCCTGACATCAATGACCTGAAATAAGGCATTACAGGAAGGTGCAGACACACACTGAGTATACTAAAGCATCTCTGCAGGCGCACAGGTCTAAGGGTGTAAGACCAGAAAAACAGTGGATGGATGTGGATCTTTTTCAAAATCAGCAAAGAGTTATAAAAATTGGCTGTTTCGTTATTTGATTTTTGTAAAATTAACCCTGAAATTGCTGAAGGGCTCAGATGTTACTGTCTCCACAGTGAAAAGCTGGCGAACAGTAATGGAGTTAAATTCTGAATTAGCAGTGTCTCTCACTGCGAGCCAGGGCTGCTGCTGCTGGCAATCCTGTCTGGGATTTGTACAGGTGTGTGTTTTATTTAAATGCAGTAACAGTCTGCCCTGACAGACCTGGAAGGTGAAATCCAGGCTTAGCTGGCAGGCTCATTTTCCTCACCTCTATGTGTAAGGTGTGAAGGAAATTTCACCACAGCGTGTGGGTATGGTCCATAGCTCACCGGGCAGGCATGCGGCGGGTTTGTGTGGGTGCAGTGGGGTTTGTTATGACCAGGTGTGTGGACACACGTCCGCTCTGTGAAGTTGGGTCTCTGACGTGAGCAGGTAGTGTCGTAATTCCCTGAGGGTTTCGGCACTCTGACAATCCTTCTATCAGACAAGTAAAAACAAGCTCAACTCGACTCCACACTGGCCCTCTTAAACCTCTGTGTTTCTGCGGGAACCGCTGTGCAGCAAAATCACACATACAATTGACTCATTGATAGAAGACCCACTCAGAGTTGGAGAAGTACAGGCTTGCAGTGTTTCTGTTAGAAATAAAAATATTCTTAAAAAAAAAAATCATGCTGCCATCCCCACTGTAAGTGTGAATGTTACTGAAATACACGATTGTCAGATATTAAAAGTTGTGAAATTAATGCTGCGGCCCACTACACTGATACCCTGTATTGTGCCTCCAATCTGCATTAAACATGATGACGCTTAAAGTCAGGTCTAGTAAATAAATGAAATGAAATGTTAAGTATTTTTTCCATCAAAAATCCATTCCTTTAAAAATCCATTATCCAAATCCATCGTTGCATACATGACGTGCTAAAGTACACCTGGGACCACGGCAGAGTAAACGCTCAGGCGTAATTTACTACAGTGTAACGCCTGATCGTTGTAACAATGGCGTTCTGTCTCCTGTTAACGAACAGGAAGAACTCGCACATAGTTAAATCAATAGATGTAGCTGATCTTGAGCATTTCTTTCCACCACGTTATCAGAGTGACATACACTTAAATTTACTTAAAAAAAAACAACGAAATGATTACAATGGTTTAGAAATAATTAAGTTAAACGCATTATAGTGGTATTGCAAATCGGGAATATTTAAACGTTCGCAGGAACATGGGAAACGGCTGTTTATAGAGGGATACGGGGAAGTACGGGGTAAAACACAGCTAAATCGCTAACATTAGCTTGAATGCAGAGTACGTTCGCAAATAAATAATATGTGATTATTTTAAAATAGAAAAGTGAAAAAGTACACCCCACTATGCCACGCGCATATAGGCCTATGCGAAATAATTACACGAAGAGCACTCAGTCTCAACAAAATAAAGCGACAAACAAGGAAAAGCCGTTGAGTTGTACATGTTTGCGTTTTATCTTATATTACATAATTCCCATCAACCCGATGCTCTTCGCACAGCGTTCTGCAGTGCTAAAACTGACATCATTCACAATTTACTGTCAGCCTTCATAAGCGCCGAAATCGTGCCGTATTCGCACAGATGGAAACACGCTGACGAAGACTGAGAATCACACCATACCACCGCGGGACAGAGCTTGTGCCCATTACCAGCAGGCTAATCACCTCAAAGCGCCGTTCCAATGCCCCAACCTGGCAGATAACAGGAAAGTGTTATCAAAAATAACATGAAGTAGCCACCGGGTGCCGACAAACAGAATGACAGATGTTTTCGCACTGTTTTAAAAAATAATATCACAACCGCATGCCATGCAGCCGTGCCATCCATTGTCCTGCGCAGACCCATTGTATCATCAGTATCTACTGGCTTTCTTTGCGCTGGATTGAACGTACAAAACAAGCGGCTAAATAAAACACGCCAAAGCCACGGTGGTGCCAAAGCACAGTGATTACCTGCCTGTGGGCCTAGAATGTGTCGGAGACTGTAGGCGGAGGATGTGCCCGAACACGGGTCGGCTTCAGAGCTGCGGGACGGCTTTGCGTCGCAGGGCTTATCGTCCTGTGCGCCGGGCGGCTCCCTGCAGGGTCAGACTGACACACCTCCGCCGGCATGTGCAAATATACGGAAGGAGAGTGAGTGGCTGTTCTGACCCCTCCCATTCGGGATGGTAGCTCCCCAAGTCCATCAGCGGATCCAGGATCAGTTACCCTCTCGTTATCCTTACATCCATCGTTTTAGTGAAAACGTCAACGCTGATCCAAGATCAGCGTTTGGGTTACAACAATTACAGCGGGACGGAAATGGCAGGTAAAGCGCAGGTGAGCCAAGTCGGGATTTAAGTTAACATTAAGGTAGTTAACCCAGAACTCCTTCATTTAACACCCGTCTGTATAAATGGGTAACATGTAAAAACTGTAACCCGTGTAAGTTTCTCTGTATGAGAGCGTGAGCTAAATGACAATGTAATGTTAATCTTTAGATGTTCGTCACACAGAGGGGCAGAAATTAAACTCCCCTGGCTTTGTTGCGCCGTTATCACCGAGGAAAACGGCACTTCTTCCAATGACAGGTACTGTGGAGCATTTTAAGGGATCTCCTTCAGAGAGCCAGGCCAGAGATCCGGCCCTACCCAGCATAGAGAGAGAGAGCCAGGCCAGAGATCCGGCCCTACCCAGCACACAGAGAGAGCCAGGAGAGAGATCCAGCCCTACCCAGTGCAGATTCTCAACGTCTTTAACTGCTTTAATAATGCTAAATACCCTGAATACCTAGCTGGTGTTTGTACTTACACTATTATTACTATCTTTAACAATTCCTCATTTGAAGAAATTCTTTAAATGTGTAAGTGAAATTTTAAAATCATAAGAGGGATATTCATTACAATGTTGTGGTTTATTAAGATGAATACATCATGGGCATTTTAGCAGACGCTCTTATCCAGAGCAAATTACATCATGATGTTGTGTTACTTTGTCTATTTATTTATTGTCTTGTGTATTTATTCAGTTGTATTGAATGTAGCACCATGGGTCCCAGGGAAACATTATTTCAACCCTACTGTATACTGCATATGGATGGGCTGACAATAAAATCTCTCTGCATCTGACATCAATTACAGGTTTCTAAAGAGTTATCCATTTATACAGCTGCATATTTACTGAGGCAGTTGTGGGTTAAGTACCTTGCCCAAGGGTACGGCAGCAGTGCCCCAGCGGAGAATCAAACCAGCAACCTTTCAGTTACGAGTCCTGCTCCTTAACCACTGTTTCCCTCCTGCTTTCAGAAGGAGCCCTAAGTCACAGAACTGTCACTGAAGTTACTGGCTTTAATGTTTTCACAAGCAACAGCCATCAGCCTGCTGGGTACTGATATGGTAATCCTGTCCCTCTCTGTTGCTGCCACTACACTCAGCCTGACGCTCTTCAACCAAACTTGGGAGTGTCTCTGGTGCAATTATGTAATTGACAGTGTTCACATTCATGACATACCAGAATGGGTGTTCTGTTGATGGAAAATTACTCACCACTGATTGTTATAAATCTCCTTGGTTCAAATGAGTGAAAGCGTAACATTCTCATAAAACACTGAATCTTTGGGAACCGTAGTCTGTGTACACACTCACCTGTGCACATGCTCCCTCTGTCCTACAGGGGAGCTCTCTGGACACTTCCTGCGTTCTCAGTAGGGACATTACCAAACACTGAACAAATAATCCCACCTCTGGGCAATTATCTGCGCAATTAACAATGAACACCTGCACTTCAAACAACATATCATTACCGTGAGACTGTACCTAAGCCACCATACATAACACACTGTTAAAGACTCATTACAATGGAGAGAAATGTTCCAAGGACTATTATAAAATCTATTCATTTGTGATCTGTTCTGAGAGATAAATTGTTGTCCTAATATTGTCTGTGTAGCAGAGCTGAAATTATTAGCTTGTGTGAGTCCTGTGTAGAACCAATAGGGTAGCAGGAAGCAGAGCAGTTTCAGCGGTCACATCACTCCCTGAGAATTGATTAGCTACCATTGTTTCCGATAGATCTAGGGGCAAATTGCCTTTAGCTCAACTGGTAATGACGCTGGCCATATGGGTTTAGCTGAGGAGTGTCTCTGGCCTGAGCTGCTTGGTTTCTCCCTGTCTGTCTGTGTGGGCGTGTCTTTTGTTTTTGTTTACAGGTCCTTGTGCTTCCTTGTCCTGCCTGCCTCCTCACCCTCCTGTTACTCGGCCACACCCGTCACCTGAAGCCTGTTCCACACACCTGTGTCTCGTCCCCTCATCATCTCCCTGCCTACATATACCTGCTGTTCTCTTTGTTTTTGCCTGATCATCTCAGTGTCTTTGCTCTCACCTTTTGTAAGTAAACCTGCTCTGTTCCTGCTTGTTGCTGACTCTGCCTGTCCCGGGTTACTCTTTTGCCTGCCATTTTGGATGTTGTTATCTCCTTTCCACTGGACTTTTTGGCTACTGACTCGGACTGTTTTTCTCACTTCGATTTTGCCTGTGTTTTTGGACTTGTCATTACAGAATACCTTTTCGTACTGCCCGTATTGTCTGCGCCTGGGTCCTTTCCCCACAAAACCTGAGAGAGCAGTGAGAACATCAGTTTGAAACTTGCTTACTGACCCACTTAACATCCATTCAAACACACAACGCAGCCTGCTGCGTTACATCTACAGTATGTTCCGAATGCAGTTTCCTGGCCTGATCTTTGCAGCAGAGCTGGCCCCAGCAGCAGGGACTGTAGGGTTCCACTGTTGGGGTGAGCTGCCACATACTGTGCTCATTAAAGATCTCATGCAGAATGTGGGGGTTCCCGGGTCCAGCCCAAAGCTCCAGTCTGGCTCATTAAAGATCTCATGCAGAATGTGGGGGTTCCCGGGTCCAGCCCAAAGCTCCAGTCTGGCTCATTAAAGATCTCATGCAGAATGTGGGGGTTCCCGGGTCCAGCCCAAAGCTCCAGTCTGGCTCATTAAAGATCTCATGCAGAATGTGGGGGTTCCCGGGTCCAGCCCAAAGCTCCAGTCTGGCTGTCTAATGATCTCATGCAGAATGTGGGGGTTCCCGGGTCCAGCCCAAAGCTCCAGTCTGGCTGTCTAATGATCTCATGCAGAATGTGGGGGTTCCCGGGTCCAGCCCAAAGCTCCAGTCTGGCTCATTAAAGATCTCATGCAGAATGTGGGGGTTCCTGGGTCCAGCCCAAAGCTCCAGTCTGGCTCATTAAAGATCTCATGCAGAATGTGGGGGTTCCCGGGTCCAGCCCAAAGCTCCAGTCTGGCTCATTAAAGATCTCATGCAGAATGTGGGGGTTCCCGGGTCCAGCCCAAAGCTCCAGTCTGGCTCTCTAATGATCTCATGCAGAATGTGGGGGTTCCCGGGTCCAGCCCAAAGCTCCAGTCTGGCTCATTAAAGATCTCATGCAGAATGTGGGGGTTCCCGGGTCCAGCCCAAAGCTCCAGTCTGGCTGTCTAATGATCTCATGCAGAATGTGGGGGTTCCCGGGTCCAGCCCAAAGCTCCAGTCTGGCTGTCTAATCACCCCCTCAATTTAACTTATTAAATGAAAATCTCCCTGCATGTGTGCAGTAAATATTCTGGTGTAAATCACCTACTGTACAGTTGTGGAATACATATTGCCCAGGTGACACATTTTCCTGTTTCATTTGGTCATACAATTCAAAAGAAAGGCCCCTGCTCTGTTTTACTGAAGAGAAATGAGAACAATGACACAATTCATTGTGCAGTCCTTCATTTTATACCAGTTCAGCTGGAATTAGTTTCTTTTTCATCTTTTCATGTCTTCATGGAGAGATTCTGACATATGATCCCCTGCAGTTGTGATATTAATCTGTTTCATAAATAGTTTAATAGATGTAGCTGTTCTAAAAGATTCTGCTCTTTAGCCTCTTCAGAGTAGTAATTTAAGTTATAAAAACCTTTATAGCGATTTTCCACAAGGCCAAACTACCAGTCTGAATAGTACGTTGAAATCATGAGAATCCTTCCTCGCAATTACAAAACCTGCCGTATGTCGCCCCCCATAGATCACTTGAGGAAGTCAGTGTGCAGTAGTGGAGTGGTCGGGATGCCGTCAATAACTGAAAGGTAGGCCAGCAGACCCATGCGTTATAACACTAACGGACACTTTTAAAGGTGTTTCCTCTGGCTGTTGAAACATGAAAGCACAGAGAATTCTTACAACACAAAATTCCTCCATAGTATTTAGCCTACACATAAAACATGTCAGGCCATGCAACTTCACCCTCCCTTCTGTCTTGCGCAAAACGTGTCCTCGCCCCGGTGGACAACGTAACACCGTAAAACTCCTTTCAAATGGGCGTCTAAACTAAAGGAGCTGAGAGCCGACAGCAGGTGCGCATGCGTACTGCACTAGCACGCTGAAAACAGGTGTCCGACAGTCGTGTTTGGTTAGATGCACATCATGCATACGTAAGTGGCTGTAGCGTTTCAGTCACTGACCGCATGAGAAGACTAGTAAAGGACTGATGCCAACAGATAAATGCTAGGTAGGCTGCGTCCAACGATAGATAGATAGATAGATAGATAGATAGATAGATACCTTACATTTTTTACAAACGTTTACTGTTAATTCTAGACTGGATTCTAGACTTTCAGAATGGTGCCATTTATTATTATTGCTAATAGCTGCTATCATTACCATTGCCGCTGTTATTATTAGCTATATTCATCTTGTTTAGCCATTCAGGTAATTCAAATATAAACTTTGCCTTTCGTGCATGTTTTCCACTATCAACAACAGATCATGTCGTTGTATTTGAACAGTTATGCCATAATCGCATGGATGTTTAATTAGCGGCGTGCGCGCGTGTCTTTGCGGAATTTGCGGCATATCGGGCGCGCACGTGCCCTTTGTCCCGCGAGCTCAGCTTCGTATCCGACGGAAGCCGCGTCGCGCGCAGGCCGCCATCTTGGACAGACAGACAGCTGAGGCAGGAACCGCGGATCCGCTGCCAGAGCCGGGCAAAACACACTCAAAACCCCCCAAAAACTGTGAGTAACCCCCGCCACCCCCGCGCAGCCCTCCACAGCCGCCTCCTCCGTGCCCGTGTGCGCAGCACAGCGCTGTCGGCACCGCAAAGCCTAACTATCGGTTAGCTCAACTCGCTAGCCTGACGGCTACATCTGGAAGAAAATAATCCATCCAGGAAGGAGGAGGGGGACTACACCCATCGCACACACACCGCGTCCACCTCTCACACACACTCTCTCCGCGCTTACTCTGCGCTGTGGGATAACAGCGGGACGCCGGCGTGGCCGTGTCACGCGTTTCGGACAGCTAGTTCGGCATGCTATCCGGCTAACGCTTTGTTCGGACGGCTAGCTGGCTAACGCTAGTTATCTTCCGGAAGAGGTCAGTTTCAGGTGCGATTTTATGTTCATCATTCAGATGTAAGAACAGACACGGGTGAGAGACACACGGTAGGCTCCCTGGATCCCCTGTCCTGCCCGTGTCTTGTCCGGTGGCCGGCGGCTCTGTTTTCATTCCGTTTCCCCGTTTCTGATGCTAACGTTAGCAGCAATAGCATGGATAGCTACAGCTGATCCGATACTGCTAGGCCATACACAGTGTACTAGACCAGTGTTTCTCAACCCTCTCCTGGAGGACCCCTTGTCCTGCATGTTATAGATCTCTCCCTGCTCCAACACAGCTGATTCAAATGATCAACTCGTTATGAACTCCTGAAGCTGCTTAATAACAAACTGATCATTTGAATCAGCTGTGTTGGAGCAGGGAGAGATCTAAAACATGCAGGACAAGGGGTACTCCAGGAGAGGTTTGAGAAACACTGTACTAGACTAGCCAGATAGCTTTAGCCGTGCGATGGCACTGTGTCATAGCAATTTAAACTCGAAGTGGGCAATTAGCGAGATGTATTAGCAGCTCCCAGCTCATGATGACTGTGAGTCAATGCTGATGCGACTCGCCAGAGTAGCAAACATTAGCTAATCCTGCCAGGTGGCCTGGCTGGCTGCACGTTACAGCCGCAGAGAGATGGCTAACATCACACTGGCCGGCCAGCAGCCAGCTTTACTGTCTAACGTTAACAAACTTTCAGTTTTATCTGCATTATACACCTTCTGTCGCTCTGCTAGCAGTTATGTTCGTGGTTCATTAACTTGCTATCGCAGACTAGCTAGTCTGTCGGTGTGAATTTGGTCCGTCGTTTGATGTTTGCGTATGTGGTGGAAGACAGTTAGTTACCCCGGTATCCGGCTCGGTGAAGAGCGTCAGCAGAGCAGATGCTAACGGCTAGCTGAGGGAGATGACACAGCAGCGGGCCGGTGCGTCCTGGGTGAAGGTGTGATCTGGGAGGATATTCTCCTGAAGTGACATCGCATTTTGACGATTCAGATTTAAATACTGTCCCGTAAGATGTACTGGCGAGTGCCATGTGTCTACATGTTCAAAGTATTGGTATGATACTGACCAGTGTTGCATTTGGGCTATCGCATTGTTCTGTTATATCGTTTTAATGATTCATTACCATGTAGCAAATACAAGGGGAACGAATCTCAGTTCCCTTTCATCTGCTGATCATTTTCCCGAGAAGGTGTTGTGTTTATCGTCTACTGTACTCAGCATCAAATTTAGCCTACACAGCTATAGAGTTAGCTCAAAGTGAATAGCCTCATTACTGCTCATTACTACAACACATCCAACACTATTCGTGTCACGAGCGTGTCCGTATTGCTAGGACATACAAATTACCTTTAAAGCACAAATTCATAGTCGCTGTATTTTGAAAGTGTATTCCTTTCTTTGTATACAGTATTGATCGTATCGCATTGGTGTCTGCTTAAGGAGTTTCATTTACCTGTTTCTAACACACAGAATGGTGTATCAGTGCAGGAGAGGGCCGCTGGATGTGTGCTTATAGCTTCACACTTTGTAGTTTCTCATTTTAAAAAGTTGCTTTAAACAAGCCAGCTTAGCCGTGGCTCAACGCGCTACGCTGTGTGTGTGAGGCGAGCACTCGCAGTTCGAGTCCAGTGATGCTTTATTTCCCTGCGCTTTGGGATGCTGGTGAACTCGGGTGCGGGTTTCGCGGCGCGCAGGCGCAGTTTGAGCCGAAGCGCTGAGACAGGAGCGCGGTCACGTGCGCGTTCCCGCTCCGCTCCTCACTCCACCGCCGCTGCTTTTAGAGAAAGTTCCTCATCAGTTTGCAGAAAATTCGGGGCAAAGAGTGAGTCAGTGGGACTGAGCTCCGCGGGGCCGTGCGCACGCGCCCGCGCACGCGCACGCGCCCGCGCCCGCACGCGCCCGGCCGGCACGGCTCGGTGGAAGGCGCGTGGGAAACGGCAGCACGTGACGGTGGGTCATGTGAGTGAAGCTGGCGGAGCGCGAGCGCGGAGGAGCAGGGAGCTCCGTGCAGGATCCGGCTGCAGGCGCGTTACAGGACGGAGCATCTCTGCCTGACAGAAGCGTCTGCTAGGGAAGAAAATGTGAAAAATGATCCCATTTTGCCAGGTTCCCTTCATATACTCTAAAAGTCATGAACATGACAGGGAATATTCAGATCCAAATTTAACTCTATTTATTGCTCACTCTCAGAAGCACTGGCATGAGTTAGAAGAGATATTCATGTAAGAATCTGGGTCTACTGCGGAGTGTGTTTCACAGTGAGCACGTTTTCAGTGGTAACAGGGGGTTGTGGAAGGCTCCGGAAGGCCTGATTGATGCTTTCAGAGTGCGAGTTTCTTCTCTGCTGTGTGTGGAGTGGGTACCGCATTGCATTCTGGGTCATTATAACAGTTCTTACTCGGGATCTGCATCTCCATCACAGAGGCCGCTACGATACACATTTCGATGCATTGCCAACGATCTGATACATTAAGGATACATATGAAGCAACTGCTAATGCGATATGATTCACCCCTATTGCGATGCAGTGCAATCCGACACGATTTGATTGAAGACAATGCGATTCAAAGCAATACGAAGCGGTGCAAAAGAATATGATGCTATGCAATTCAATATGGTACAGATAGTTTAATTTTATTTCTTTGGTTCTTCATAAGCAGACAGCAAATCATAAATTAACTAAAGTGCCATTTTTACTTCACGTATTTGTTTCTGTAGTGCTGCAACTCAGTATGCATCTCATTTATGCCGTTTCTTTTCTTTATAGCGGCACGGCATATTTTGCAAATTGCATGCGTCTTGTCAAATTGTCCGTCTCTCTTGAAAAATCTGAATTGTCGCCAAACATTTGATTTGTAGCAATTCGGTGGAACGTGTAACCCTTCCTCCTCCGTGATAATCTGTGACTCATCCGGACACGCTTCCAACTTGCGTGAGACTTGACCGATAGACTTGACCGATAGACTTGGCCACTGACAGCAGAGGCATAGGGCCTCTACTAATAAATATATATAAATAAATCGAATTTTACCTATGCAAAGATGTTAGAAAAGATGCATCCCGAGTTCATCCCAAATTGTATCTGGTGCACGCTTTTTTAATCAGGGCAATCGCATCGTGAACTTTTATGCCAGCGCACCGATGCGAATCGGTGAATCTTACCATCCCTAGTTCTTACGCAACAGGTCGTGTTCATGCTGGTGTTCCATACCAGACTGGTGATCATGGGGCTTTGGTGCAGGTGTGTGTGTCTGTGAGGCTGCCAGTGAGCGGATACCCCTGGGGGTGTGGACAGAAATCCCCCACAGCTGGGAATCTGACAGGAGAGGAGTGACAGTGAGCCTGCTGTGGAAGGCACCACTGACTCCAGGGGAATGTGATTTTATTTCAAATAAACTTACACTTAAATCTCTTAATCCCCCACCCACATAGTGGTTGCTAGCTATTTGGTTCAAGTTGGCTGGTAGCTAGCTAACATGCGTTAGTCAGTCAGCTGTGTGATCCTGGCAAGCAGCAGCCAGACTGGCTTGTTTTAGTCAGTGGTGCCGTTCCTGAGACACACAGGGCCCTGGCCTGAGTGTTTGCTTTGCAGTGAAATGATCCTTATTTTCCTCAGGTTAATGACAGACGGTTGGCTGAAAACCCTGCCATACTGGCTTCTTGGTGGCTGTGTTGCGTTTCCACTGACAGGACTGAGCCGGGTGCAGCCAGTCCAGGGCCGTTCAGGAAGATCAGATTTCTTTATTAAGATGAACAGTGCTGTCAAACAGAGAGCAAATGGGTGAATCATTCGTGCAGGAAAGTCTGTTCGTAGCCTGCTGGATCAGCGCTGAATTGGACACATCTGCTTATAATGTGCCTGAATTGTAATGCAGCCATTTGCTAGAAAGGTTGATATAGCCATTGCTTACTGTAGCCATCATTGAAAGCTTGTGGCCTGTTGTTTTTCACCTTTGGTAAACTGGCTGTTTTTTATGTAAGGCACGGTGGGGGGGCGGCGCGGTGGGGGGGGGGACCCGTCTGCGGCTCTGACAGGCCGGAGGCAGACCCGTCTGCGGCTCTGACGGGCAGGAGGCAGACCCGTCTGCGGCTCTGACAGGCAGGAGGCAGACCCGTCTGCGGCTCTGACAGGCAGGAGGCAGACCCGTCTGCGGCTGGGAAGTTGCGTGGGTCCTGCTTTCTGTCGTCTGAGTAATGGTGGTTCCAGGCTGACTGCCCCCATCAGCCCTGCTACTCCTCCCACTTTCCTCTCCTTTTCTGCCGTTCTCTGTCACCTGGACTCCTTCTCTTCTCTCCTCTCTGTCGGCTCTTCCTCTGTGTGTTTGACTGTCTCTCCCCTTCTCTTCACTCTGAGGTGTTCGGTGGGGAATCAGTGTTTTTGGTGTCCTGTGCTCTGCCAGCTGAGTGTTTTTCTGATGTGAATGTGAGTAACATGCGTTACTGCACCCAGCAGCCGACTCTGCAGCTAACGCACTGCTCTGCTAGTTCCAGTTCTGCACTCTTAATTACAGATTACAGATGACACTCCGAGGTTTCAGCTGTTGAGACATTGGTCTGATGGGCTGCTGTGGGATGCTGACAGAGTGAGAGTGTGTTACCTCTGACATCTGAACAGCCTGGTTGGTGACAGCAGTCTGCCTGTGTACACACACGCGTAGCTCCTCCTTCAGGATGAAACCGTTGCCTTGCAGGCAACTGTTCCTCAGGGAGACAAAGTCCGGATGTGAGTGACGGGATCTGTGAGCAGCGCTGCTGTTTGTTCTGATGCGCAGATGATTCTGTTATTGAGGAAGGCTGTCCCTGTCAGCCTGCCGCAGCTGCGCAGGTGAGGCAGAGGGTGAGAACAGGAGGGGTGTCAGATCCGGTCTCCGCTCCGCTCTTTTAAAGCGTGTTCAGTGGGCAGTGCTGTGAGTGTAAAATGGCTATGATGCTGTATTCACTCGTTGCTTTGAATGACCGTGTGGCTGTAACACCACTGTTTAGATTAGAATTTTTTGTTTTAGCATTTATTTGCCACTATGGGAAGGGAGTTTATTGACTGAAGATTTTATGCATCTGCTGTTGTGAAGCCTGCAGGAGCCCAGGGACTTGCAGTGGCAAAGCAGGGAAGACAGGGGGCGCCGTCTCGGCTGGCTTCCCACTGCTGGCTGGCTTAACTGTGCGTTTCCTCAGGGTGTTAGGATGTGAAAGGTCAGACAGTGGAGCCCTGTGGCTCTCAGACATGCCAAAGCCACAGGTCCTTGGGTCTGGAGAGTTCTCTAATTCAGGACTTCTTTGCCTTTTCAGGGCTTTTGCACTCAGGGTTTGGGGGGATAAAACAAGGCTGGCAGAGAGTGTATCGTCTCTAACGCTGGTCTGTCTCTTTCAGAGCCACAATGGCCACCGCTCCGTACAACTACTCCTACATCTTCAAATACATCATCATCGGTAAGTGCGAGGGGCCTGAGTCACTGCCTGTGGAAACACAGGTACGGGCACTGATCCTGGTACAGACAGTGAGCACGAGTCACTCACTCTGCCTGTGGAAACACAGGTACGGGCGCTGATCCTGGTACAGACAGTGAGCACGAGTCACTCACTCTGCCTGTGGAAACACGGGTACAGGCACTGATCCTGGTACAGTGATATGTTCTGGTAGTGGTAGTGACTGAATCCAATGAGATAAAATTGCTATGTGGCTAGTTAATTTTTACAGCAGGGATTTTACTTTTCCACGTTGGGCAAGTAAATAAAATACATTCGACTTCTAATTTGATATGGTTACTGAGGTGCTCAAACACACATTCTCTGTAATTGCAGTTACACCCGGTTCCTTCTGTAACATTTACACATTATACTGAAACACACAGATCCCTCTTAGAAACCTGATGTATTGGTATAATGGAGCAATAATGAATTTATTGGTCTAAGGCACATGGTGCCACAGGCAGTGAATGGCATTCTCTAGCGAGCCTCAGTTCCCCAGAAGAAGGGTTACTGTGTTAACATGTTACTCCGTTACTGCATTAATACATTGCTGCGTCACAGTGAAGCTTCTGTGTTTTACACCTTTATTTTTTCCTCTTTGCAGGAGACATGGGAGTAGGAAAGTCATGTTTGCTTCACCAATTCACAGAAAAGAAATGTAAGTGTGTAAAATGTGCCCAAAAGACTGAATTCAGATTTCATTGGCGTGTAGTGGGAAGCGTGCGTGTGTGTGCGTGTGTGTGCGTGCGTGTGAGAGCGGTGAGGTTTCAGATTTCTTTGGCGTGCAGTGGGAAGCGTGTGTGAGTGTGTGTGTGTGTGAGTGTGTGTGTGAGAGCGGTGAGGTTTCAGATTTCATTGGCGTGCAGTGGGGTGAGTGCGAGGGTGAGTGCGAGGGTGAGTGTAGGAATATCTCTGCAAGTTCCTGCCCACCAGGATGAGGCCTGTTTTTGTTATGTCTGAACTGTCTGCAGTATGTAGTCATTTTAAACTCTGCCAGAGTGTTAGTACTTACAGGCCCATGAGTGTGCTGCTGCCCCCTGCGCTGGGACAGGGGGTGTACCGAGTGCTCCACAGCTGCGCTGGGACAGGGGGTGTACCGAGTGCTCCACAGCTGCGCTGGGACAGGGGGTGTACCGAGTGCTCCACAGCTGCACTGGGACAGGGGGTGTACCGAGTGCTCCACAGCTGCACTGGGACAGGGGGTGTACCGAGCGCTCCACAGCTGCACTGGGACAGGGGGTGTACCGAGTGCTCCACAGCTGCACTGGGACAGGGGGTGTACCGAGCGCTCCACAGCTGCACTGGGACAGGGGGTGTACCGAGTGCTCCACAGCTGCACACACAGCGGCTCCATTAGCAGAGTCTCTGAGTGAATGAACAGCAGCTGTTCCTGTAGGTGTTGCGCTGTGCGCTGATCTCAGATCTGTCCCGTTTGGCAGTCATGGCAGACTGCCCCCACACGATCGGCGTGGAGTTTGGCACCAGGATCATTGAGGTCAGCGGCCAGAAGATCAAGCTGCAGATCTGGGACACGGCGGGACAGGAGCGCTTCCGGGCCGTCACACGCAGCTACTACAGGGGGGCAGCGGGGGCCCTCATGGTCTACGACATCACCAGGTACCCGGCCCTCTCATCCCCACTCACCTGGCACCTCCCCAGAGACTCACACAGACGTGTGTGAGATTGACATGTAACTGCATTGCAGTATGCACGGTCCAGAAACTGTACCTTTCCAAATGCAGTGCTAACACACACCCTGAAGCAAAGCTCCACATGTCTGATTCCAGATCAGCCTGGAGTGCCCTTCCACATGCTGCATATAATCACACATAAGGCTGTGTTCACACGTAGCGTCTTTTCTGAAGCTGTCAGCGTCTGTTTTACATAATATTCCTATGGAGTAGACCGTGTTTTCAAAAACGTCCTGAGCGTTTTTTTTTTAACGCCGTCACCGGCGTCTTTTTCTGCAGCTCAGGGCGTTTTTTTTTTTCTCAGTTGAAAAAAATTCAACTTCTCAGAAAAAAACGCCCTACGTCAAGCGCTTTTTTTGACAGCTGACCAATCACAAGCGGATTAGTGAGACCTGTCGTTTCCCATAACAACCACCAAAAATAGAGAAGGTAGCGGTGAAGTTAATTGTGCTAGTTTCTGACACGGTGAACTGTACAGCATGACAGTTAAACTATCATGACATTCGTCATAAAGAGGCAGTTTGGGGTCAAATTGGCGGATGGACGGATCCTAGGAGTTTCTGGTAAGTGTTTGTGTCTACTGCTTGCTTGGCAAAACTAGCCATTTTGTGTCGCCAAAATGTTGCAGTAGCTATTGTTATGGCAGCAAAAGACGCTCTCAACTGCTCTACCTGAAAAAATGCTCTGGCTAGTGTTTTTCATCAAAAA